>NW_027013723.1:0-15375 GCF_036934945.1 Oncorhynchus masou masou | reverse complement strand
TGTACTGTATCATACCGCTCTGTGTCTTGCTAGTAGCCTGGGTTAACTGTGTGTGTACTGTATCATACCGCTCTGTGTCCTGCTAGTAGCCTGGGTTAACTGTGTGTACTGTATCATACCGCTCTGTGTCCTGCTAGTAGCCTGGGTTAACTGTGTGTGTACTGTATCATACCGCTCTGTGTCCTGCTAGTAGCCTGGGTTAACTGTGTGTGTACTGTATCATACCGCTCTGTGTCCTGCTAGTAGCCTGGGTTAACTGTGTGTGTACTGTATCATACCGCTCTGTGTCCTGCTAGTAGCCTGGGTTAACTGTGTGTGTACTGTATCATACCTCTCTGTGTCCTGCTAGTAGCCTGGGTTAACTGTGTGTGTACTGTATCATACCTCTCTGTGTCCTGCTAGTAGCCTGGGTTAACTGTGTGTGTACTGTATCATACCTCTCTGTGTCCTGCTAGTAGCTGGGTTAACTGTGTGTGTACTGTATCATACCTCTCTGTGTCCTGCTAGTAGCCTGGGTTAACTGTGTGTGTACTGTATCATACCGCTCTGTGTCCTGCTAGTAGCCTGGGTTAACTGTGTGTGTACTGTATCATACCGCTCTGTGTCCTGCTAGTAGCCTGGGTTAACTGTGTGTGTACTGTATCATACCTCTCTGTGTCCTGCTAGTAGCCTGGGTTAACTGTGTGTGCTGTATCATACCTCTCTGTGTCCTGCTAGTAGCCTGGGTTAACTGTGTGTGTACTGTATCATACCTCTCTGTGTCCTGCTAGTAGCCAGGGATAGCTGTGTGTGTACTGTATCATACCGCTCTGTGTCCTGCTAGTAGCCTGGGTTAACTGTGTGTGTACTGTATCATACCTCTCTGTGTCCTGCTAGTAGCCTGGGTTAACTGTGTGTGTACTGTATAATACCGCTCTGTGTCCTGCTAGTAGCCTGGGTTAACTGCATGTGTGTGCACTGTATCGCATACCTCTCTCTGCAGGCTCTGTGTCCTGCTAGCAGCCTGGGTTAACTGTGTGTGTACTGTATCATACCTCTCTCTGCAGGCTCTGTGTCCTGCCTAGCAGCCTGGAGTTAACTGTGACTGCAGCTTGTTAGCGTCCTGGAGGTGTTGGTCCTGCAGTGAGCCCAGTCTACTCTGCATCTCTCCCTGGGACTTCTCCAGTAACTTGCAGACTGCTGTTCAGACTGGCAGTCTGCTCCCTGGAACTGAGAGGGAGGACAGGTGGTCAAAAGCACATGGATGGATAGTTCAATAATAATAAGGGAGTCAGTTGTACTTCAGCTTGCGGTCAACAATTCAACTGCTCTCTCCGTCCTCCATCCTCTCCTTCCCTCCTCTCCATGCTGCCTCTGTCCCAAGTCAGCTCCTCCACATGCTGCTGTTGAAGCCCTCACACCCACACAGCTGGCAAATAGCTGACAGGTTATCCACCCACACCGTACCAGGCGAGCACAACCCCCAATAGCACTAGATTCATCCTGCCTCCGATAGCGCTGACTGGGATGAAGGATTCCAACATGTTGACTGGCAGCAGAGACGTGGAGACTGACAGAGAGCAGAGGCAGCTCAAACCTGGTTGACTCTTTCCAGCGTCTCTGCTGACAGGGCAGTAGACCAACAACCATGCCCAGGTCTGCATGTTCAGAACAGAGACTGAGCTGCTTAATAAAGGAGCCAAACAGTCAGTCTGTCCTGCCTTTGTGAATGCAGCTCAGTGTGAGGTGGTCAAAAACGGTAACCCTGCTGCAGCTCAGTGTGAGGAGGTCAAAAACGGTAACCCTGCTGCAGCTCAGTGTGAGGAGGTCAAAAACGGTAACCCTGCTGCAGCTCAGTGTGAGGAGGTCAAAAACGGTAACCCTGCTGCAGCTCAGTGTGAGGAGGTCAAAACGGTAACCCTGCTGCAGCTCAGTGTGAGAGGTCTGAAACAGTAACCCTGCTGCAGCTCAGTGTGAGGAGGTCAAAAACGGTAACCCTGCTGCAGCTCAGTGTGAGGAGGTCAAAACGGTAACCCTGCTGCAGCTCAGTGTGAGGAGGTCAAAAACGGTAACCCTGCTGCAGCTCAGTGTGAGGAGGTCAAAAACGGTAACCCTGCTGCAGCTCAGTGTGAGGAGGTCAAAAACGGTAACCCTGCTGCAGCTCAGTGTGAGGAGGTCAAAAACGGTAACCCTGCTGCAGCTCAGTGTGAGGAGGTCAAAAACGGTAACCCTGCTGCAGCTCAGTGTGAGGAGGTCAAAAACGGTAACCCTGCTGCAGCTCAGTGTGAGGAGGTCAAAAACGGTAACCCTGCTGCAGCTCAGTGTGAGGAGGTCTGAAACCGTAACCCTGCTGCAGCTCAGAGGTCAAAAACCGTAACCCTGCTGCAGCTCAGGGAGGTCTGAAACAGTAACCCTGCTGCAGCTCAGGAGGTCTGAAACAGTAACCCTGCTGCAGCTCAGGGAGGTCTGAAACAGTAACCCTGCTGCAGCTCAGTGTGAGGTCTGAAACAGTAACCCTGCTGCAGCTCAGAGGTCTGAACAGTAACCCTGCTGCAGCTCAGAGGTCTGAAACAGTAACCCTGCTGCAGCTCAGAGGTCTGAAGCAGTAACCCTGCTGCAGCTCAGAGGTCTGAAACAGTAACCCTGAGCTCAGAGGTCTGAAACAGTAACCTGCTGCAGCTCAGAGGTCTGAAACAGTAACCCTGCTGCAGCTCAGTGTGAGGTCTGAAACAGTAACCCTGCTGCAGCTCAGAGGTCTGAAACAGTAACCCTGCTGCAGCTCAGAGGTTTGAAACAGTGAGGTCTGAAACAGGCAACCCTGCTGCAGCTCAGAGGTCTGAAACAGTAACCCTGCTGCAGCTCAGAGGTCTGAAACAAACCCTGCTGCAGCTCAGAGGTCTGAAACAGTAACTCTGCTGCAGCTCAGAGGTCTGAAACAGTAACCCTGCTGCAGCTCAGAGGTCTGAAACAGTAACCCTGCTGCAGCTCAGTGTGAGGTCTGAAACAGTAACCCTGCTGCAGCTCAGAGGTCTGAAACAGTAACCCTGCTGCAGCTCAGAGGTCTGAAACAGTAACCCTGCTGCAGCTCAGAGGTCTGAAACAGTAACCCTGCTGCAGCTCAGAGGTCTGAAACAGTAACCCTGCTGCAGCTCAGAGGTCTGAAACAGTAACCCTGCTGCAGCTCAGAGGTCTGAAACAGTAACCCTGCTGCAGCTCAGAGGTCTGAAACAGTAACCCTGCTGCAGCTCAGGAGGTCTGAAACAGTAACCCTGCTGCAGCTCAGAGGTCTGAAACAGTAACCCTGCTGCAGCTCAGAGGTCTGAAACAGTAACCCTGCTGCAGCTCAGAGGTCTGAAACAGTAACCCTGCTGCAGCTCAGAGGTCTGAAACAGTAACCCTGCTGCAGCTCAGAGGTCTGAAACAGTAACCCTGCTGCAGCTCAGAGGTCTGAAACAGTAACCCTGCTGCAGCTCAGAGGTCTGAAACAGTAACCCTGCTGCAGCTCAGAGGTCTGAAACAGTAACCCTGCTGCAGCTCAGAGGTCAAAAACCGTAACCCTGCTGCAGCTCAGAGGTCAAAAACGGTAACCCTGCTGCAGCTCAGAGGTCTGAAACAGTAACCCTGCTGCAGCTCAGTGTGAGGTCTGAAACAGTAACCCTGCTGCAGCTCAGTGTGAGGTCTGAAACAGTAACCCTGCTGCAGCTCAGAGGTCTGAAACAGTAACCCTGCTGCAGCTCAGTGTGAGGTCTGAAACAGTAACCCTGCTGCAGCTCAGAGGTTTGAAACAGTAACCCTGCTGCAGCTCAGAGGTCTGAAACAGTAACCCTGCTGCAGCTCAGTGTGAGGTCTGAAACAGTAACCCTGCTGCAGCTCAGAGGTCTGAAACAGTAACCCTGCTGCAGCTCAGAGGTCTGAAACAGTAACCCTGCTGCAGCTCAGTGAGGTCTGAAACAGTAACCCTGCTGCAGCTCAGTGTAGGTCTGAAACAGTAACCCTGCTGCAGCTCAGTGTGAGTCTGAAACAGTAACCCTGCTGCAGCTCAGAGGTCTGAAACAGTAACCCTGCTGCAGCTCAGTGTGAGGTCTGAAACAGTAACCCTGCTGCAGCTCAGAGGTCTGAAACAGTAACCCTGCTGCAGCTCAGAGGTCTGAAACAGTAACCCTGCTGCAGCTCAGAGGTCTGAAACAGTAACCCTGCTGCAGCTCAGAGGTCTGAAACAGTAACCCTGCTGCAGCTCAGAGGTCTGAAACAGTAACCCTGCTGCAGCTCAGAGGTCTGAAACAGTAACCCTGCTGCAGCTCAGAGGTCTGAAACAGTAACCCTGCTGCAGCTCAGAGGTCTGAAACAGTAACCCTGCTGCAGCTCAGAGGTCTGAAACGGTAACCCTGCTGCAGCTCAGAGGTCTGAAACGGTAACCCTGCTGCAGCTCAGAGGTCTGAAGCGGTAACCCTTCCACTCGGACTCCTCCTTTGACACCTAGAAGTGGAACACTTGTAGAAGTCTTACATCAGATGGAGATGAGTGTTTCCTAAAATGTCCCTCCCATTGTATAGGCAGTTGGGCTTCCTCGCTTAGTTCAGTTAGAAAGGTGGATTCGCACCCCACCGGGACCTAGCTACAGGAATGAGACCCAGTCTGCAGTAAGCCGGGCTGCGGTAAGCAAAAAGCAACACTTGGCAGACCTTACCACTGTCACTTCTGGATGTCATTGCTCTGTGTGGTGACATATTTCCTGGTGTAGCGGCTAAGGTGTTCCGTTGACCATCAGGGATAACACCCCCCTCCAATCTGCTGTGTCTGCGGTGTGTGGACCCACCTGTCCAGAGTCCGTCTCCAGTCCGTGTAGTCTGTTCACCAGGGTCGTCTTCTCAGAACGGAGACAGTCACACTCCTGCTGCAGACTGGAACAGTCCTTCTGAAGACGCTCCAACTCTCCTACAGAAACAGGTCATTATTATAGCAGTCCTTCTGAAGGCGCTCCAACTCTCCTACAGAAACAGGTCATTATTATAGCAGTCCTTCTGAAGGCGCTCCAACTCTCCTACAGAAACAGGTCATTATTATAGCAGTCCTTCTGAAGGCGCTCCAACTCTCCTACAGAAACAGGTCATTATTATAGCAGTCCTTCTGGAAGGCGCTTCCAACTCTCCTACAGAAACAGGTCATTATTATAGCAGGCCTTCTGAAGGCGCTCCAACTCTCCTACAGAAACAGGTCATTATTATAGCAGTCCTTCTGAAGACGTCCAACTCTCCTACAGAAACAGGTCATTATTATAGCAGTCCTTCTGAAGGCGCTCCAACTTCCTACAGAAACAGGTCATTATTATAGCAGTCCTTCTGAAGGCGCTCCAACTCTCCTACAGAAACAGGTCATTATTATAGCAGTCCTTCTGAAGGCGCTCCAACTCTCCTACAGAAACAGGTCATTATTATAGCAGTCCTTCTGAAGGCGCTCCAACTCTCCTACAGAAACAGGTCATTATTATAGCAGTCCTTCTGAAGGCGTCCAACTCTCCTACAGAAACAGGTCATTATTATAGCAGTCCTTCTGAAGGCGCTCCAACTCTCCTACAGAAACAGGTCATTATTATAGCAGTCCTTCTGAAGACGCTCCAACTCTCCTAAGAAACAGGTCATTATTATAGCAGTCCTTCTGAAGGCGCTCCAACTCTCCTACAGAAACAGGTCATTATTATAGCAGTCCTTCTGAAGGCGCTCCAACTCTCCTACAGAAACAGGTCATTATTATAGCAGTCCTTCTGAAGGCGCTCCAACTTCCTACAGAAACAGGTCATTATTAGGTGAGTCCTTCTGAATTCAAAACACTGGCAACTTTTATGCTGCAAGGATAAAATAACAAAGTACAACAACAACAACAAAAAATGTGTATTTTGGCTAGCGTATAGAGAGAGAGGCTGCTCTAATTCCATATGATGGAGGATAATGTAGGGAATTGATCAGGAACACCCATCAGGCTCTGTTAGAAAGGTTAGGGGTTAGCATAGTATCGTACCTTGTAGCTCGAGGGCTCTCTGCTGGTGCAGGCTCTGCTGTTGGAAGGTGGCCTGCAGGGAGTTGATCTCCTGTTCGTATTTCGACGCAGCCTGACGCCACTTCTCCAGCTCGGCCGTGACACCTCCCAGGTCCCTCTGCAGGGCGGCGATGTCTCGCTCCCTCTCGGCCGTGGCGGCCTCCATGGCGTGGTGGAGAACTAGCACCTCCTCCTGAGCAGAGTACAGCTCCTCCTGTGTGCTGCTGATGCTGCTCTCTCTCTGCTCCTTCAGCTCCTCCATGTCGACCGCTAGCTTCCCCAACTGACCTGGAAACAGATGGTATATCCGTTCATATACACTATATAATATACAACATCTCTCCCCAACTGACCTGGAAACAGATGGTATATACACTATATAATATACAACATCTCTCCCCAACTGACCTGGAAACAGATGGTACATACTTACATACACTATATAATATATAATATACTCTCCCCCCAACTGACCTGGAAACAGATGGTATATACACTATATAATATACAACATCTCTCCCCAACTGACACAAACAGATAGTATATACTTTCATATACACTATAATATACAACATCTCCCCAACTGACCTGAAACAGATGGTATATACGTTCATATACACTATATAATATACAACATCTCTCCCCAACTGACCTGGAAACAGATGGTATATACTTTCATATACACTATATAATATACAACATCTCTCCCCCAACTGACCTGGAAACAGATGGTATGTATACTATATAATATACAACATCTCTCCTTTGACCTGAAACAGATGGCATATACATATGTCCTATAGCATACTCCCCAACCACAGGCCTGGAAACAGATGGTATATACACTATATAATATACAACATCTCTCCCCAACTGACCTGGAAACAGATGGTATATACACTATATAATATACAACATCTCTCCCCAACTGACCTGGAAACAGATGGTATATACACTATATAATATACAACATCTCTCCCCAACTGACCTGGAAACAGATGGCATATACACTATATAATATACAACATCTCTCCCCAACTGACCTGGAAACAGATGGCATATACACTATATAATATACAACATCTCTCCCCAACTGACCTGGAAACAGATGGTATATACGTTCATATACACTATATAATATACAACATCTCTCCCCCAACTGACCTGGAAACAGATGGTATATACTCTACTATATAATATACAACATCTCTCCCCAACTGACCTGGAAACAGATGGTCATATACACTATATAATATACAACATCTCTCCCCAACTGACCTGGAAACAGATGGCATATACACTATATAATATACAACATCTCTCCCCAACTGACCTGGAAACAGATGGCTATATACACTATATAATATACAACATCTCTCCCCAACTGACCTGGAAACAGATGGTATATACGTTCATATACACTATATAATATACAACATCTCTCCCCAACTGACCTGGAAACAGATGGTATATACACTATATAATATACAACATCTCTCCCCCAACTGACCTGGAAACAGATGGTATATACACTATATAATATACAACATCTCTCCCCCAACTGACCTGGAAACAGATGGTATATACACTATATAATATACAACATCTCTCCCCCAACTGACCTGGAAACAGATGGTATATACACTATATAATATACAACATCTCTCCCCAACTGACCTGGAAACAGATGGTATATACACTATATAATATACAACATCTCTCCCCCAACTGACCTGGAAACAGATGGTATATATCACTATATAATATACAACATCTCTCCCCAACTGACCTGGAAACAGATGGCATATACACTATATAATATACAACATCTCTCCCCAACTGACCTGGAAACAGATGGTATATACACTATATAATATACAACATCTCTCCCCAACTGACCTGGAAACAGATGGTATATACGTTCATATACACTATATAATATACAACATCTCTCCCCAACTGACCTGGAAACAGATGGTATATACACTATATAATATACAACATCTCTCCCCCAACTGACCTGGAAACAGATGGTATATACACTATATAATATACAACATCTCTCCCCCAACTGACCTGGAAACAGATGGTATACTATACACTATATAATATACAACATCTCTCCCCAACTGACCTGGAAACAGATGGTATATACTTTCATATACACTATATAATATACAACATCTCTCCCCAACTGACCTGGAAACAGATGGTATATACACTATATAATATACAACATCTCTCCCCAACTGACCTGGAAACAGATGGTATATACACTATATAATATACAACATCTCTCCCCAACTGACCTGGAAACAGATGGTATATACTCATATACACTATATAATATACAACATCTCTCCCCAACTGACCTGGAAACAGATGGTATATACACTATATAATATACAACATCTCTCCCCAACTGACCTGGAAACAGATGGTATATACACTATATAATATACAACATCTCTCCCCAACTGACCTGGAAACAGATGGTATATACACTATATAATATACAACATCTCTCCCCAACTGACCTGGAAACAGATGGTATATACACTATATAATATACAACATCTCTCCCCAACTGACCTGGAAACAGATGGTATATACTTCATATACACTATATAATATACAACATCTCTCCCCAACTGACCTGGAAACAGATGGTATATACACTATATAATATACAACATCTCTCCCCAACTGACCTGGAAACAGATGGCATATACACTATATAATATACAACATCTCTCCCCCAACTGACCTGGAAACAGATGGTATATACACTATATAATATACAACATCTCTCCCCCAACTGACCTGGAAACAGATGGTATATACCACTATATAATATACAACATCTCTCCCCAACTGACCTGGAAACAGATGGTATATACACTATATAATATACAACATCTCTCCCCAACTGACCTGGAAACAGATGGCATATACACTATATAATATACAACATCTCTCCCCAACTGACCTGGAAACAGATGGCATATACACTATATAATATACAACATCTCTCCCCAACTGACCTGGAAACAGATGGCTATATACACTATATAATATACAACATCTCTCCCCCAACTGACCTGGAAACAGATGGTATATACACTATATAATATACAACATCTCTCCCCCAACTGACCTGGAAACAGATGGTATATACACTATATAATATACAACATCTCTCCCCAACTGACCTGGAAACAGATGGCATATACACTATATAATATACAACATCTCTCCCCCAACTGACCTGGAAACAGATGGCATATACACTATATAATATACAACATCTCTCCCCAACTGACCTGGAAACAGATGGCATATACACTATATAATATAGAACATCTCTCCCCAACTGACCTGGAAACAGATGGCATATACACTATATAATATAGAACATCTCTCCCCAACTGACCTGGAAACAGATGGCATATACACTATATAATATAGAACATCTCTCCCCAACTGACCTGGAAACAGTCGTGTAATGTAAACAATAATATATACGGGCGGTCAGATGTGGGTTGCCATACACAAGCTTGCTGGTTCGATTCCCACCCCAAAGCAGAGCTGCCCTAATAACTATATGGAATAAGGAAAACTCAGGGCTGCCGTAAGGGGAGTGGGTGGGTTGATATTTAGGTACATCTGTTTGTTACGGTTACTGTATGGTAATGTATCTGTATGGTATAGCAATGTAATGTATGGTATAGCAATGTAAATGTAATGGTATGGTATTGGTATTGTATGGTATAGTAATGTATGGTATGGTATAGTAATGTAATGTATGGTATAGTAATGTAATGTAATGTATGGTATGGTATTGTATGGTATAGTAATATATGGTAATGCAATGTTTGGTACAGTAATGTAGTATAGTAATGTATTGGATGTAATGTATGGTATAGTAATGTAATGTATGGTTATAATGTAATGTATAGTATAGTAATGTATCTGGATGTAATGTATAGGTATAGTAATATATAGGTATGGTATAGTAATGTAATGTATAGCAATGTAATGTATAGCAATGTAATGGTATAGCAATGTAATGCATAGTAATGTATAGCAATGTAATGTATAGCAATGTAATGTATAGCAATGTAATGTATAGCAATGTAATGTATAGCAATGTAATGTATAGCAATGTAATGTATAGCAATGTAATGTATAGCAATGTAATGTATGGTTTAATGTAATGTAAGGTATAAGTAATGTAATGTGTGGTTTAATGTAATGTATAGTAATGTAATGTAATGTTTAATGTAATGTAAGGTATAGTAATGTAATGTGTGGTTTAATGTGATGTATAGTATAGTAATGTAATGTAAGGTTTAATGTAATGTAAGGTATAGTAATGTAATTTGTGGTTTAATGTAATGTATGGTATAGTAATGTAATGTGTGGTTTAATGTAATGTATAGTATAGTATAGTAATGTAAGGTTTAATGTAATGTAAGGTATAGTAATGTAATGTGTGGTTTAATGTAATGTATGCTATAGTAATGTAATGTGTGGTGTAATGTATAGTATAGTAACGTAATGTAATGTAATGTAAGGTATAGTAATGTAATGTGTGGTTTAATGTAATGTAAGGTATAGTAATGTAATGTGTGGTTTAATGTAATGTATAGTATAGTAGTAATGTAATGTATATGTAATGTATGGTATAGTAATGTAATGTAGTTTAATAGTAATGTAATGTATAGTAATGTAATAGTATAGTAATGTAATGTATAGTAATGTAATGTATGGTATAGTAATGTATTGCAATGTTTGGTATAGTAATGTAATATATAGTAATGTAAAGTATGATGTAATGTAATATATAAGTAATGTAATGTATTAGTAATGTATGGTATAGTAATGTATGCAAGTATAGTAATGTAATATATAGTAATGTAAAGTATAGTAATGTAATATATATGTAATGTAATGTATAGTAATGTATGGTATAGTAATGTATGGTATAGTAATGTAATATATAGTAATGTAAAGTATAGTAATGTAATGTATAGTAATGTAAAGTATAGTAATGTATGGTATAGTAATGTAATATATAGTAATGTAAAGTATAGTAATGTATGGTATAGTAATGTAATGGTATAGTAATGTAATGTATGGTAATTGTAATGTATGGTATAGTAATGTATGGTATAGTAATGTAATGTATAGTAATGTAATGTATGGTATAGTAATGTGCAGTATAGTAATGTAATATATAGTAATGTAAAGTATAGTAATGTAATGTATAGTAATGTAAAGTATAGTAATGTAATATATAGTAATGTATGGTATAGTAATGTAATATATAGTAATGTAAAGTATAGTAATGTAATGGTATAGTAATGTATGGTATAGTAATGTAATGTATGGTATTGTAATGTATGGTATAGTAATGTATGGTATAGTAATGTAATGTATGGTATTGTAATGTATGGTATAGTAATGTGCAGTATAGTAATGTAATATATAGTAATGTAAAGTATAGTAATGTAATGTATAGTAATGTAAAGTATAGTAATGTAAAGTATAGTAATGTATGGTATAGTAATGTAATGGTATAGTAATGTATGGTATAGTAATGTAATGTATGGTATTGTAATGTATGGTATAGTAATGTATGGTATAGTAATGTAATGTATGGTATTGTAATGTATGGTATAGTAATGTGCGGTATAGTAATGTAATATATAGTAATGTAAAGTATGGTATAGTATTGTGATGCATAGTAATGTATGGCATGGTAAAGTAATACAAGGTATAGTAAGGTAAGATATACTAATGTAATGTATGGTATAGTAATGTAGCATTTTGTATAATACTGTATGGTATAGTAATGTATAGTATAGTAATATAAAGTATGACATAGTATTGTAATGTAATTTATGCCACAGTAATGTAATGTATGACATAATGTAATTTATGGTATGCAATGTAATGTAAAGTATGTTAGGATAATGCAATGCATGGTATAGTATTGTAATGTATGGTATAGTAATGTAGATAGGTACTGTATCGATATAGTATGTGGCAGAGGTATTCAATTCTGACCCTACGAGGCCGGAGCCTGCTGGTTTTCTGTTCTACCTGATAATGAATTGCACCCACCTTAATGTCTAAATCAGTCCCTGATTAGAGGGGAATCACCCACCTAATGTCTAAATCAGTCCCTGATTAGAGGGGAATCACCCACCTAATGTCTAAATCAGTCCCTGATTAGAGGGGAATCACCCAGCTAATGTCTAAATCAGTCCCTGATTAGAGGGAATCACCCACCTGATGTCTAAAGGTCTAAATCCGTCCCTGATTAGAGGGAATGACCCACCTAATGTCTAAATCAGTCCCTGATTAGAGGGGAATCACCCAGCTAATGTCTAAATCAGTCCCTGATTAGAGGGGAATCACCCAGCTAATGTCTAAATCAGTCCCTGATTAGAGGGGAATCACCCACCTAAAGTCTAAATCAGTCCCTGATTAGAGGGGAATCACCCACCTAAAGTCTAAATCAGTCCCTGATTAGAGGGAATCACCCACCTAAAGTCTAAATCAGTCCCTGATTAGAGGGGAATCACCCACCTAAAGTCTAAATCAGTCCCTGATTAGAGGGAATCACCCACCTAAAGTCTAAATCAGTCCCTGATTAGAGGGGAATCACCCACCTAAAGTCTAAATCAGTCCCTGATTAGAGGGGAATCACCCACCTAAGTCTAAATCAGTCCCTGATTAGAGGGGAATCACCCACCTAAAGTCTAAATCAGTCCCTGATTAGAGGGGAATCACCCACCTGATGTCTAAAGTCTAAATCAGTCCCTGATTAGAGGGGAATCACCCACCTAATGTCTAAATCAGTCCCTGATTAGAGGGGAATCACCCACCTAATGTCTAAATCAGTCCCTGATTAGAGGGGAATCACCCAGTCTAATGTCTAAATCAGTCCCTGATTAGAGGGGAATCACCCACCTGATGTCTAAATCAGTCCCTGATTAGAGGGGAATCACCCACCTAATGTCTAAATCAGTCCCTGATTAGAGGGAATCACCCACCTAATGTCTAAATCAGTCCCTGATTAGAGGGGAATACCACCTAATGTCTAAATCAGTCCCTGATTAGAGGGGAATCACCCACCTGATGTCTAAAGTCTAAATCAGTCCCTGATTAGGGGGAATCACCCACCTAATGTCTAAATCAGTCCCTGAATTAGAGGGGAATCACTCACCTAATGTCTAAATCAGTCCCTGATTGGGGAATCACCCACCTAATGTCTAAATCAGTCCCTGATTGGGGGAATCACCCACCTAATGTCTAAATCAGTCCCTGATTAGAGGGAATCACCCACCTAATATCTAAATCAGTCCCTGATTAGAGGGAATCATCCACCTAATGTCTAAATCAGTCCCTGATTAGAGGGAATCACCCACCTAAAGTCTAAATCAGTCCATAAACTAGTACTATACTCTAATGTACTGATCCATACTATACTCACTCTATAGGTACTGATCTGCACTATACTCTAATGTACTGATCTGTACTATACTCCAATGTACTGATCTGCACTATACTCCAATGTACTGATCTGCACTATACTCTAATGTACTGATCTGTACTATACTCCAATGTACTGATCTGCACTACACTACTCCAATGTACTGATCTGCACTATACTCTAATGTACTGATCTGTACTATACTCTAATGTACTGATCTGTACTATACTCTAATGTACTGATCTGTACTATACTCACTCTGTAGGTACTGGATCTGCTTGGCTGACTCCTCAGTCTGCTGCCTGTTACTCCTCCTCTCCTCCTCCAGTAAGGCCTGGAGCTCCAGACACTTCTGCTTGCCTGTGTTGGCCAACTCCTGGGCCTCCAGCAGCTCTCTGTGGAGGTGGTTAATCACCTGCTCTGTGTCCCCGGGCTCCAGGTTGGCGCGACTGAGCTCATCTGAAGAGAGGAGTAGACAGAGGGGACAGTTAGACAGGGACACGTAGTGGACAACAGAGTAAGACACCAACCCAGACTCGTCTGGAGAGAGGACAAGGTAGTTAGACATAAGGACAGACTGGGACATACACAAGTTTGACTGAGTTACACGCTCTACAATCTTAAGGTGAATGTACTTCGTTTCCAAGACGCTGAATGGTTCCATTAAAAAAAAAAATCTGCCCTGTGGGCGTCTGGGGGTCCGTGCTTCACCACCACTTATAACTAGAGGTGTCAAATAAATTTTATCCAGCTCAAGAGTCCAGCTATACATTTGGTTTGCTAACTTGCTAGCTAAATGGCTAAGTGGCTAAATGTCAAGATCAAACTTCAAATGGTAACAGCAGAGACATTCCATCCCTTCCTGGATCAAGATCCCTGTTGAAATAGCGTCCCTTGTGGGCACATTTTGGTAATACCGATCTGCAGGAATGCTTTTGGGTTGCAGAAAATCACCCAAAATGACCAACCTACGCTAAATGCTTCAGTAAGAGGTCAATGTCTGTGTCTGTAATTTTTTGGTTTATCATCCCAGCAACCCCTAGACTAAAGATGAAATTACAGAACACTCACATCTCCCACAAGCAGCAGACTAACACACGGATTCTACGGCGTAATGGAGTCCAGGCCGGTTTGAAAATCAACAGCAGACTGTTGAACTTACACGTTCTAATGATGTAACTTAACTGACAAAGTGACGATGAGGGAATGGATCTGGTAGCCAAGTTAACCATGAAATACCTCAGTCACTAATCACTACCAGATGACAGTCCTAGTCTGCGGCCCCAATGGGACCCCCATTCCCTATATATAGTGCACTACTTTTGAGCAGGGCCAATAGTGCTCTGGTCAACACGCAGTGCACTACATTGAGAACGGAGTGCCATTTGGGACAGACCCTACTAATGCAGTCGGCCGCATACAGACCTGGAAGGGGAGAGGGTCCCCATTTGAACGATGTTGCATGTGGTCCCATATAGTTTAGGGATCACTGAAAGAAGTAGTGTTGTTTCTACAGTAGCACAACAGACAGCGTGAGAGTATTTCAGAAGTCATTGTGTTGAACTCTGAACCTGTTCCCCCCCACCTAGCCCTAACCGCATCAGGCCCCCCCCCCACCCTAGCCCTGAACCGCACCAGGATCCCACCCCACCTAGCCCTAACCGCACCAGGATCCCCCCACCTAGCCCTAACCGCACCAGGATCCCCCCCACCACCTAGCCCTAACCGCACCAGGATCCCCCCCCCCCACCTAGCCCTAACCGCACCAGGATCCCCCCCCACCTAGCCCTAACCACGTCAGGGTCCCCCCCACCTAGCCCTAACCACGCCAGGGCCCCCACCCCACCTAGCCCTAACCC
>NW_027013722.1:0-15378 GCF_036934945.1 Oncorhynchus masou masou | reverse complement strand
GGGTCTTGGTTGGAGCCCCACGGGTCTTGGTTGGAGCCCCACAGGTCTTGGTTGGAGCCCCATGGGCCCTGGTCAAAAGATGTGCACTATATAGGGATTGGGTGCCATTTCGGACATACTTGCTGATCCTCTACCCATTACCCAACAGCAGCTAAACCCTCTCTTTCACCTCTTTGAGAGATGTATACTGATCCCCTACATTACCCAGTACACCCAGAAATTCCCAGACTAAAATAACACTGCGATATACTTTATCTTGGAAATTGAACACTCCTACTCAGGTATGTGGATGAACAATGTTGTTTGTGAGATTCAATGTAAATAAGGAATTTGCAATAATAAAGTAAATGTAGATACATTTTAGATTTGTATTTCAGACTAGATTAGTCTATTTCAGATTAGATTAGTCTATTTCAGATTAGATTAGTCTATTTCAGATTAGATTAGTCTATTTCAGATTAGATTAGTCTATTTCAGATTAGATTAGTCTATTTCAGATTAGATTAGTCTATTTCAGATTAGATGAGTCTATTTCAGATTATATTAGTCTATTTCAGATTAGATGAGTCTATTTCATATTATATTAGTCTATTTCAGGCTAGATTAGTCTATTTCAGATTAGATTAGTCTATTTCAGATTAGATTAGTCTATTTCAGATTAGATTAGTCTATTTCAGGCTAGATTAGTCTATTTCAGATTAGATTAGTCTATTTCAGATTAGATTAGTCTATTTCAGACTAGATTAGTCTATTTCAGATTAGATTAGTCTATTTCAGGCTAGATTAGTCTATTTCAGGCTAGATTAGTCTATTTCAGATTAGATTAGTCTATTTCAGACTAGAATATAATTCCAATGTTCTGAGTGAGGCTTTTAGTACCGTTACTGTGTCATTGGCTGAAGTGATATCCACTATCCACAACGAGGCAGTAAGAAAACATTACCTGAGAAGTACCCTTTATATTTCACAAGGTCTTCAGTGTCCCTGCTCCACAAACTACACATGTTAACACACTGATTGAAGCAACAGTCCATTTTACCATTAGGAATTTGGCACTCCCTGTTACATGTGCGTTTTTCTCATAGGGGGCTCTCAATTTATCCCCATTTAACCCGCCGTTTTAATGTTGTAATACGGTAATTCAGTGAACACGTTGGCAAGCAAGTGAAAAAGTCACAAAGAACCCATTGAAACAGCCCCCCTGTACCACTAAATGTCGTAGAAACAGTCACCTCGATATTCGCCTTCCAACCGGCTCATGCCGAGGTGATCTTTGAACCGCTGGAGCGCTTTCTAATCTCTGCAACTACTGATAGCATAGCCCTGCTAGGATTCATTCAGTGAACATCCCAGAACGAACGGAGTCGAATGTGCAACAGGACCTGTCTTTATCATTGCAGTCCTTATTATATTGACATGTAACGGAAAGTTGAAGGAAATAGCTTTGGATAGATGAACACTTTGCCTCGCTGAAAAGCGTTCCTTCCGTTTTTCTGTAGGATTGTAAGCATATTTATTTAAATGAAAACTCCATACGGTATTTACGTTTTCTCTTTAGAGCAAGCGACGCATCAAAACTTTCTCAGCGCGACTCCAGGTTCAGGCCTCGCCCGAATACAATGTATCACTTCGGATCTTTAGTGACGTGCGCGCTTCTTTTATTTCATTATCGAATTGTGTACAAGTGGACAGTAGAAAAGGACAAGGCTTTCTTGGGGACCTGTGCGGTTTACGGTGAAAATGGCTCTATTTCAACAGCACCTTGAACACTTTCTGCTGCTAATATCAACAGAAGACCAGCTTTTATTGTGGATGAGGAAAACCCACTTATCAATTCTGAGGTACAGTGCGCCATATATTTAATTAAGGCCATTTAACAACTTTCCTCCCAAAACAGTGTTTTTTCCCTCCATGAATATTGTATTGATCTTCTTATTCACTACTATTCTGCTAGCAGTCCTGACGATGACGTCACTTTTCCTATGGTAATGAGGTAACCTTGAAAATAAAAACCTTGCGTTTCAAAAAATGTCAAGGTGGATAACTCATTCAAAGATATTACATTTTAATCCGTTTCTACGATGCTATAAGCAAATGCAAGAAGGTATCAATAGAAAAAGAAATGAAATAGGTTATCTTTTTTTTTTTTAAGACCACTGTTGAAAAATACAATGTTCAGTAATTACTTACTCAGCACAATGTAATGCAATTAACGGTCTTATTTTTATGGAAGCCTATTGAGATAGTAAGTCATAATAATGACAAAGTAAGTCATAATCATGAGATAGTACGTTTTTATTATGCAATAGTAACCCAGCTAGCTCATTTGATTTCTTGGAAGTTGTTGGAACGTACAATGTTTGGTTTCCCATTGGTTCTGGGAACGAAGCCATAAATTTCTTGACCGACTAAAACTTAACTTTTTTTTCCCCAATGTCCTGAGAACTGAAGCGAAAATGCCTTTCTGGAAACATTTATTTGTAGGTTGCAGGGATGTTCTGAGAACGTTTTACGCTGGTTCCTTGAAAGTGTTCCTGGAGGAAAATTAAAATGATGAAAACTGAAATTATCTTAAAAACTTTCACAGAATGTTTCAATTAGACTTTTATTTAACGCTGCTAGCTTCTTTTGGGTAAACGTTTTTTTTAAATAATTCCAAGCACAGATGGGACACTTGGAAATTCATTACCTTAGGCATTAATCATGCAAACACACATTTCTTTATTGTGACACGGCATCAGTGAGATTTTAACCCATAATCCTCTATTCTCTGTCAATGGAATTAATCCACTGGGCAACCAAGATGGAGCTAACATTTTAATCTATTCGAACCACTGAAACTAAAACAAAAAATCATAATTAAAAAAACTATTTAGTCATCTAAAATAATTAACAAACCCGTTTGAAAAATGACTCTAAAATAAGAATAAAAACATAATTAATTATGTTCAATTAGTTTCTCTCTAAATAGGTGAAAAATGTATGGGGTTTTCCCAGCTTTTTTTCTAATGGTGTTTATAAGCTTCTTGCAGAATCTGCGATCCCACTGAGATTGGGAATACCTAGGATAGGATAAGTAATCCTTCTCACCCCCCCCTTAAATGATTTAGATGCACTATTGTAAAGTGGCTGTTCCACTGGATGTCAGAAGGTGAATTCAATTAATTTGTAAGTCGCTTCTGGATAAGAGCGCCTGCTAAATGACTTAAATGTAAAAAATGTAATGTAATGAGATTGACTTTAATTTAAAGGGAGACTCAGCGAGATGGCGTTGCAAGGAGCAGCGCCACAGATATTGGTTGTGTTCCTACTGCTCGGACGTTGCATGCATCAACCAATGGTTGCGTTCTATTGCTCGGACGTTGCATGCATCAACCAATGGTTGCGTTCATTGCTCGGACGTTGCATGCATCAACCAATGGTTTGCGTGCCACATCATCGACTGTGCAGTCGGGCACCAGATTGCAATAGCATGCTGATGCATGTCATAGTATGCATTCTGAGAACCATATGTTTCTCAGAGCGTGGTTGTCCTATGGTTGTTCTGCATACAACCTTCCCACAACGTTCTGGGAATGGTGCAGGATAGTTGCTTGGCTTTGGAGCATTCTCACCACATTTAAGGAACTTGGCAAAAAAAAATGTTTGTTATTTTCATGATATTTCATTACTTTAACAGAACGTTTCCTAAAAGTTACATTTAATTTAAAGTTTGGTAACGTTCTAGGAATGTTCTCCAACTGGTGTGACTAGGTATTATATGGTACTAGTGGTGTGACTAGTTAGTGGTGTGACTAGGTAGTGGTGTGACTAGGTAGTGGTGTGACTAGGTAGTGGTGTGACTAGGTATATGGTGGTGTGACTAGGTATTATATGGTACTAGTGGTGTGACTAGGTAGTGGTGTGACTAGGTAGTGGTGTGACTAGGTATGGTATATGGTACTAGTGGTGTGACTAGGTAGTGGTGTGACTAGGTAGTGGTGTGACTAGGTAGTGGTGTGACTAGGTATTATATGGTACTAGTGGTGTGACTAGGTAGTGGTGTGACTAGGTAGTGGTGTGACTAGGTAGTGGTGTGACTAGGTAGTGGTGTGACTAGGTATTATATGGTACTAGTGGTGTGACTAGGTAGTGGTGTGACTAGGTAGTGGTGTGACTAGGTAGTGGTGTGACTAGGTAGTGGTGTGACTAGGTATTATATGGTACTAGTGGTGTGACTAGTTAGTGGTGTGACTAGTGGTTAGGTATTATATGTGTGGTGTGAGGGGTGTGAGGTAGGGTAGCTATTAGTGGTTATGGTGTAGGGGCAGCAGGTAGCCTAGTGGTTAGTGTGTAGGGGCGGTAGGTAGCCTCGTGGTTAGAGTTTAGGTGCGGTAGGTAGCTTAATGGTTAGAGTGTTGGGCCTGTAACCGAAAGGTTTTAAATCGAATCCTCAAGCTGACAAGGTAAAAATCTGTCGTTCTTCCCCTGATCAAGGCAGTTAACCCACTGTTCCTAGGCTGTCAGAGTAAATAAGAATTTGTTCTTAAAACTTCTCTAGGTTAGGGGGCAGCATTTGGAATTTTGGATGAAGAGCATGCCCAAATTCAACTGCCTGCTACTCATACCCAGAAAATAAGATATGCATGTTATCAGTAGATTTGGATAGAAAACACTGTGAAGTTTCTAAAACTGTTTGAATCATGTCTGTGAGTATAACAGAACTTATGTAGCAGGCGAAACCCCGAGGACAAACCATTCAGATTCTTTTTTTTGAGTTCACCCTCTTCTCAATTAGATTTCATTGGGAATCCAGATTTCTAAGGGACTTGCTTGCAGTTCCTACCGCTTCCACTGGATGTCACCAGTCTTTAGAAATTGGTTGAGGTTATTCCTTTGTGTAATGAAGAAGTACGGCCATCTTGAACGAGGGTCACTTCATGTGTTCTGTTTGATAGAGGTGCATGACCAGAAAGCATGCTTCAGTTTGTTTTTATCCTGTATTGAACACAGATCATCCCGTCTTCAATTTTATCGATGATTTACTTTAAAAAATACCTGAAGTTGTACTACAAAAGTAGTTTGAAATGTTTTGGCAAAGTTTACAGGTAACTTATGAGATATTTTGTAGTCACGTTGAGCAACTTGGAACCGGTGTTTTTATGGATCAAACGCACCAAATAAATGGACATTTTGGATATATATCGACGGAATTAATCGAACAAAAGGACCATTTGTGATGTTTATGGGACATATTGGAGTGCCAACAGAAGAAGCTCGTCAAAGGTAAGGCATGATTTATATTTGAATTTCTGCGTTTTGTGTCGCGCCTGCAGGGTTGAAATGTTTTCTCTCTTTTGGTTTTGGAGGTGCTATCCTCAGATAATAGTAATAATAATATATAATAATATAATCGCATCGTTTGCTTTCGCCGAAAGCCTTTTCAAAATCTGACATGTTGGCTGGATTCACAACACGTGTAGCTTTAAATTGCTGTCTTACATGTGTGATTTCATGAAAGTTTGATTTTTATAGTAATTTATTTATATTTGACGCTCTGCATTTTCACTGGCTTTTGGCCAGGTGGGACGCCACGTCCCACATATTCCAGAGAGGTTTTAACTGAGTTGCCTAGTTAATTAAAGGTTAAATAAATAAATAAATGTGTCTCATCATTATGACTTACTATCTCATATCTCAAACTTACTCTCATATCTCATAAATATGACTCACTCATCTCATAATTCTAACTGACTTTCTCATTACTTGTAGTCAGATCTTGGGGTTTTTTTGGTGGTGGGAATGGGGCTTCCATATATTTTTGATCAGCCAGGAAAATAAATATATATAAATAAATATATATAACTAAATATATAAAAAAATATATATAAATATATATATATATAAATAAATAAATATATATAAATAAATATAAATAAATATATATAAATAAATATAATATAATATATAAAAATAAATATATATATAAATAAATATATATAAATATATTACATGAATATGTTGGATCGTATTAATGTCTTATTCAATCACCATCACTGCTGCATCTGGAATGATCCCTTATTGTTCCATTATATCACAGTTATAAACATAACACATGGCTAAATGGCAACACGCTGTGTTAGTCCTAATGTTGACAGTAATGTGAACCCCTTCTCTGTCTGTCCCCTGCAGTGTCCCCTCTGTGGTCCAGATCTTGTCCCACTATGGGCTGACTAACGCCAGTCAGCTGACAGTGGAGCATCTGGAGAGGATCTGTCCTGCTGTGTTGACTCAGGTGCTGCTGCCCTCCTGCCCATATAAAAGTACCCCCACGGCCTGCATCCTGTTACCTACCACGGTGAGTACCATATTAACCCACGGTACTGCATCCTGTTACCTACCACGGTGAGTACCATATTAACCCACGGTACTGGAAACCTGTTACCTATTGAAACCTGTTACGGTGAGTACCATATTAACCCACGGTACTGAAACCTGTTACCTACCACGGTGAGTACCATATTAACCCACGGCCCTACCATGGTGAGTACCATCCTGTTACCTACCACGGTGAGTACCATATTAACCCACGGTACTGAAAACCTGTTACCTACCATGGTGAGTACCATATTAACCCACAGTACTGAAACCTGTTACCTACCATGGTGAGTACCATATTAACCCACGGTGCATCCTGTTACCTATCCTGTTACCTACCACGGTGAGTACCATATTAACCCACGGCCCTGCATCCTGTTACCTACCACGGAGAGTACCATTTAAAAAAAAAAAACACGGCCCTAACCCACAGTACTGACCTAACCTGTTACCTACATGACCTACCATGTTAGTACCATATTAACCCATGGCCCATGCATCCTACCATGTTACCCACCATGTTACCTACATGACCTACCATGTTACCTACATGAGTACCATATTAACCTACCATGTTACCCACCATGTTACCTACATGACCTACCATGTTACCTACCATGTTACCTACCATATTATCTACCATGACCTACAATGTGCTGAATTTGAGCCGTATCTTCCCAGAACTGGATCTGGCACCTCTCAGTTTTGGACGGTTTCGTTCTGGAACACATTTACCAGGATCCGGTACCTCTCCTGGCATGAAAAATAGTTCTCACTATTTGCAATGTAAAAAATGTAATAAACACAAGCAGAGTTAATTCAAATTCAATTCAAATTCTCCTGCCCCCTAAAAAACATAATGTGAAAACGAGTTTGATATTTGAAGAATTGATTCATGTTGGACTGGCCTGTGGTTTGATATTTGAAGAATTGATGTACCTGATGTTGGACGAACCACGGTCCGGGTTTATGGTTTTGATGCCCCCCAGTTATACGAATATTGTGGTCTATGTTGATGTCCAACGGGTTAAAGGATGCCATTGCTGTGGTGACACAGAGAAGCAAATAGAAAATGTACCTGAATTAACGCTTGATGCCCCTGTGCTATACGAACCACGAGTTAAAGCTTGATGCCCCTGTGCTATACGAACCACGAGTTAAAGCTTGATGCCCCTGTGCTATACGAACCACGAGTTAAAGCTTGATGCACCTGAGCTATACGAACCACGAGTTAACGCTTGATGCCCCTGTGCTATACGAACCACGAGTTAACGCTTGATGCCCCTGTGCTATACGAACCACGAGTTAAAGCTTGATGCCCTGTGCTATACGAACCACGAGTTAAAGCTTGATGCCCCTGTGCTATACGAACCACGAGTTAACGCTTGATGCCCCTGTGCTATACGAACCACGAGTTAATGCTTGATGCCCCTGTGCTATACGAACCACGAGTTAACGCTTGATGCCCCTGTGCTATATGAACCACGAGTTAAAGCTTGATGCCCCTGTGCTATTGATGCCCCTGTGCTATACGAACCACGAGTTAACGCTTGATGCCCTGTGCTATACGAACCACGAGTTAAAGCTTGATGCCCCTGTGCTATACGAACCACGAGTTAAAGCTTGATGCCCTGTGCTATACGAACCACGAGTTAAAGCTTGATGCCCCTGTGCTATACGAACCACAAGTTAAAGCTTGATGCCCCTGTGCTATACGAACCACGAGTTAAAGCTTGATGTCTCTGTGCTATACGAACCACGAGTTAACGCTTGATGCCCCTGTGCTATACGAACCACGTGCTAAAGCTTTCTGATGTTAACGAGCTTGATGCCCCTGTGCTATACGAACCACGAGTTAAAGCTTGATGCCCCTGTGCTATACGAACCACGAGTTAACGCTTGATGCCCCTGTGCTATACAAACCACGAGTTAAAGCTTGATGCCCCTGTGCTATACGAACCACGAGTTAACGCTTGATGCCCCTGTGCTATACGAACCACGAGTTAACGCTTGATGTCTCTGTGCTATACGAACCACGAGTTAACGCTTGATGCTCCTGTGCTATACGAACCACGAGTTAAAGCTTGATGCCCCTGTGCTATACGAACCACGAGTTAAAGCTTGATGCCCCTGTGCTATACGAACCACGAGTTAAAGCTTGATGCCCCTGTGCTATACGAACCACGAGTTAACGCTTGATGCCCCTGTGCTATACGAACCACGAGTTAAAGCTTGATGCCCCTGTGCTATACCTAACCACGAGTTAAAGCTTGATGCCCCTGTGCTATACGAACCACGAGTTAACGCTTGATGCCCCTGTGCTATACGAACCACGAGTTAACGCTTGATGCCCCTGTGCTATACGAACCACGAGTTAAAGCTTGATGCCCCTGTCTATACTGTGCTGTGCTATACGAACCACGAGTTAAAGCTTGATGCCCCTGTGCTATACGAACCACGAGTTAAAGCTTGATGCCCCTGTGCTATACGAACCACGCAGTTAATGCTTGATGCCCTGTGCTATACGAACCACGAGTTAAAGCTTGATGCCCCTGTGCTATACGAACCACGAGTTAAAGCTTGATGCCCCTGTGCTATACGAACCACAAAAGTTAATAGAGTTAAAGCTTGATGCCCCTGTGCTATACGAACCCACGAGTTAATGCTTGATGCCCCTGTGCTATACGAACCACGAGTTAAAGCTTGATGCCCCTGTGCTATACGAACCACGAGTTAAAGCTTGATGCCCTGTGCTATACGAACCACGAGTTAATGCTTGATGCCCCTGTGCTATACGAACCACGAGTTAATGCTTGATGCCCCTGTGCTATACGAACCACGAGTTAAAGCTTGATGCCCCTGTGCTATACGAACCACGAGTTAAAGCTTGATGCCCCTGTGCTATACGAACCACGCAGTTAAATGCCCCTGTGCTATGCAGTTAAGCGTTGATGCTGTGCTATACGAACCACGAGTTAAAGCTTGATGCCCCTGTGCTATACGAACCACGAGTTAAAGCTTGATGCCCTGTGCTATACGAACCACGAGTTAAAGCTTGATGCCCCTGTGCTATACGAACCCACGAGTTAAAGCTTGATGCCCCTGTGCTATACGAACCACGAAAAACGTAATACGAACCACGAGTTAAAGATGCCCCTGTGCTATACGAACCACGAGTTAATGCTTGATGCCCCTGTGCTATACTGAACCACGAGTTAACGCTGATGCCCCTGTGCTATACTGAACCACGAAGTTAAAAGCTTGATGCACCTGTGCTATACGAACCCGAGTTAAAGCTTGATGCCCCTGTTAAAGCTATGCCCCTGTGCTATACGAACCACGAGTTAACGCTTGATGCCCCTGTGCTATACGAACCACGAGTTATGCACCTGTGCTATAAACCACGAGTTAAAGCTTGATGCCCCTGTGCTATACGAACCACGAGTTAAAGCTTGATGCCCCTGTGCTATACGAACCACGAGTTAAAGCTTGATGCCCCTGTGCTATACGAACCACGAGTTAAAGCTTGATGCACCTGTTCTGGTCCATAACCACGAGTGGACCCTGAGACTCAGCTTTATAATCAACCCCCTCATTGTTCTTGGGGACAGAGGGAGCATGAAGGAATGATGCCCCTGTGCTATGATTATCTGGGCTGTGAGAACACACACACACACGCTTGACACATACGCACACTCATGCATACACCACACACGTGCACACACACACACACAACCACACACGCACACATACGCACACACACACACACACATACGCACACTCACACACACACACACACACGCACACATACGCACACTCACACTCACACACACGCACTCCTGTGCTCGAACCACGAGTTAAAGCTTGATGCGCTGATAGCTAGCTGATGATAAAGCTTGATGCAAGGTTTCAGATGCACATTCCTGCAGGAGCAATTCCTGTATGTGATCAAAGAAAACCCAATGTGCCCTAATTAAAGCTGTGCGTAAGACACCTTACTACCCCAAAGTACCCTATAACCTAATACTGTCGTAAGACACCTGGGCTGTTGACTACCCCAAAGTACCCTATAACCTAATACTGTCGTAAGACACCTTACTACCCCAAAGTACCCTATAACCTAATACTGTCGTCGCGCTGGAAGCTACACCTAGCACTACCCCAAAGCACCTATAACCCAATAATACTGTCGTAAGACACCTTACTACCCCAAAGTACCCTATAACCTAATAATGTCGTAAGACACCTTACTACCCCAAAGTACCCTATAACCTAATACTGTTATAAGATATCCTTACTACCCAAAGTACCCTATAACCTAATACTGTTATAAGACACCTTACTACCCCAAAGTACCCTATAACCTAATACTGTCAGAAGACACCTAATACTGTCATACTACCCCAAAGTACCCTATAACCTAATACTGTTATATACGAGTACTTTGATCTGATGCTGTCTGATCTGAGGTAGATGTTGGACATCTTGATGCTGTGATCAGTATGGATGCTGTGATGGTATTGATGCTGTGATCAGTGTTGATCGGGAGAGAGCGAAGGTTGAAAGTCATGCGTCCTCCGATACACAACCCAACCAAGCCGCACTGCTTCTTAACACAGTCGCATCCAACTCCGAAGCCAGCCGCACCAATGTGTTCGGAGGAAACACCGTGCACCTGGCGACCTGGTTAGCGTGCACTGCACCCGGCCCGCCTACAGGAGTCACTGGTGTGCGATGAGACAAGGACATCCCTACCAACCAAGCCCTCCCTAACCCGGATGACGCTATGCCACTTGTGCGTGGCCCACGGACCTCCCGGTCGCGGCGGTTACGATAGAGCCTGGGCGCAACCCAGAGTCTCTGATGGCACAGCTGGCGCTGCAGTACAGCGCCCTTAACCACTGCACCACCGGGGAGGCCCAGAACGTTTATTTTGATTGGTGATTTTTTAATGCATTTATCAAATGTCCCATCAGGCAGCCTGATTTCAGATGTGTGCCATGTAAACAGGATTATTAGGAAATCATTATTCATGAAAAAGTTTTAAACAAATGAATATATTAATCTGACGATCCACAATAATCGTATTATTCTGTGCATGTAACCATGCTCAATATGCATCTCTTTCTCTTGTCCTGTCCAGTGTGGGGTTATGGCTTCCTGTCTGTCACCATTATTAACCTGGCCTCTCTCCTGGGCCTGGCACTCATCCCTTCACCAAGAAGCCGTGCTTTCCCAAGGTGCTCACCTACTTCATCGGCCTGGCCATCGGCACGCTCTTCTCCAACGCTGTCCTACAGTTAATACCAGAGGTAGGATCTCTCTAATGCTGGGCTGCAGTTAATACCAGAGGTAGGATCTCTCTAATGCAGTTAATACCAGAGGTAGGATCTCTCTAATGCAGTTAATACCAGAGGTAGGATCTCTCTAATGCTGTCCTACAGTTAATACCAGAGGTAGGATCTCTCTAAATGCTGTCCTGCAGTTAATACCAGAGGTAGGATCTCTCTAATGCTGTCCTGCAGTTAATACCAGAGGTAGGATCTCTCTAATGCTGTCCTGCAGTTAATACCAGAGGTAGGATCTCTCTAATGCAGTTAATACCAGAGGTAGGATCTCTCTAATGCAGTTAATACCAGAGGTAGGATCTCTCTAATGCCGTTAATACCAGAGGTAGGATCTCTCTAATGCAGTTAATACCAGAGGTAGGATCTCTCTAATGCAGTTAATACCAGAGGTAGGATCTCTCTAATGCAGTTAATACCAGAGGTAGGATCTCTCTAATGCTGTCCTACAGTTAATACCAGAGGTAGGATCTCTCTAATGCTGTCCTGCAGTTAATACCAGAGGTAGGATCTCTCTAATGCAGTTAATACCAGAGGTAGGATCTCTCTAATGCTGTCCTACAGTTAATACCAGAGGTAGGATCTCTCTAATGCAGTTAATACCAGAGGTAGGATCTCTCTAATGCTGTCCTACAGTTAATACCAGAGGTAGGATCTCTCTAATGCTGTCCTACAGTTAATACCAGAGGTAGGATCTCTCTAATGCTGTCCTGCAGTTAATACCAGAGGTAGGATCTCTCTAATGCTGTCCTGCAGTTAATACCAGAGGTAGGATCTCTCTAATGCTGGGCTGCAGTTAATACCAGAGGTAGGATCTCTCTAACGCAGTTAATACCAGAGGTAGGATCTCTCTAATGCAGTTAATACCAGAGGTAGGATCTCTCTAATGCAGTTCTAACCAGAGGTAGGATCTCTCTAATGCAGTTAATACCAGAGTTAGGATCTCTCTAATGCTGTTCTAATACCAGAGGTAGGATCTCTCTAATGCAGTTAATACCAGAGGTAGGATCTCTCTAATGCAGTTAATACCAGAGGTAGGATCTCTAATGCAGTTAATACCAGAGGTAGGATCTCTCTAATGCTGTTCTAATACCAGAGGTAGGATCTCTCTAATGCTGGGCTGCAGTTAATACCAGAGGTAGGATCTCTCTAATGTAGTTAATACCAGAGGTAGGATCTCTCTAATGCAGTTAATACCAGAGGTAGGATCTCTCTAATGCAGTTAATACCAGAGGTAGGATCTCTCTAATGCTGTTTTAACCAGAGGTAGGATCTCTCTAATGCAGTTAATACCAGAGGTAGGATCTCTCTAACGCTGTTTTAATACCAGAGGTAGGATCTCTCTAATGCCGTTAATACCAGAGGTAGGATCCCTCTAATGCAGTTAATACCAGAGGTAGGATCTCTCTAACGCTGTTCTAACCAGAGGTAGGATCTCTCTAATGCAGTTAATACCAGAGGTAGGATCTCTCTAATGCAGTTAATACCAGAGGTAGGATCTCTCTAATGCAGTTAATACCAGAGGTAGGATCTCTCTAATGCAGTTAATACCAGAGGTAGGATCTCTCTAGTGCTGTTCTAACCAGAGGTAGGATCTCTCTAATGCAGTTAATACCAGAGGTAGGATCTCTAATACAGTTAATACCAGAGGTAGGATCTCTCTAATGCTGTCCTGCAGTTAATACCAGAGGTAGGATCTCTCTAATGCAGTTAATACCAGAGGTAGGATCTCTCTAATGCAGTTAATACCAGAGGTAGGATCTCTCTAACGCTGTTCTAACCAGTCTCTCTAATGCAGTTAATACCAGAGGTAGGATCTCTCTAATGCTGTTCTAACCAGAGGTAGGATCTCTCTAATGCAGTTAATACCAGAGGTAGGATCTCTCTAATGCAGTTAATACCAGAGGTAGGATCTCTCTAATGCCTGTAGGATCTCTCTAATACAGTTAATACCAGAGGTAGGATCTCTCTAATGCAGTTAATACCATGATATCATAAATGTGATCGGTGGGGTTGTCACACAGGCAGCTAACAGAAATATATGGAAATGTTCAACCCAAAATGACAACGAACTAATTGCAGCATTACAGAACAAATGGAAGAAGCAAGTGGAAGGGGAAAGGTAAGGAACTTGTCTTGTCGACTCTGCATTAAAGACCAAAATTGGTTTGAGAAAATTGTGATGAAAAAAACAAATATACCAGTTTCATTTGAAGGACCGAACAATGTTTAGCGATGCCATATAGATGAGGAAATAGTTGGAGATTTTGGATGTACCGATTCCATGGCACATGGTTTATGAACTGACACATAAAAAGACGCTGGATTCAAAACATCATTTTTCCATTTAAATGATTATACAAAATTCTTTCAACCAGTATAATGTTATATTATATATATATATATGGATACAACCTTCTCAGCTCATCAGAGTCATTAGATCATTTGTTTTGGTATTGTCCATATGGAGCTCGTTTTTGGTCACAGGTCCAGGAATGGCTGAAGAATTACAACATTTACCTGGAGCTAACTCTGGGTGATCACTCTTGGCGATCTGAAAAGTCAATCTTATCAGTAATATAATAATTATTTTAGCAAAAATTGTTTTTTTAATCTTTCATTTACAATCTGTAGAAACTTTGAGAATAGAAAGGTTCAGAAACGTCACAACACAGTTAAACATATATATGACAAATAGAAATCCAATATGGATGGTGGTGTGTATGTGTCTTTTATGTGTGTTTGTATGGGAATGTGTATATATTTGTATGTATGTATATATGTGTTTATGAATGTATGTACAGTACCAGTTAAACGTTTGGACACACCTACTCATTCCAGAGTTTTTCTTTATTTTTTACTATTTTCTACATTGTAGAATAATAGTGAAGACATCAAAACTATGAAATGACACATGGAATCATGTAGTAACCAAAAAAAGTGTTAAACAAATAATTTAAAAAATATATATATTTGACATTTTTCAAAGTAGCCACCCTTTTGCCTTGATGACCGCTTTGCACACTCTTGGCATTCTCTCAACCAGCTTCCTGAGGTAGTCACCTGGAATGCATTTCACTTAACAGGTGTTAATTGTGGAATTTCTTTCCTTCTTAATGCGTTTGAGTCAATCAGTTGTGTTGTGACAAGGTAGGGGGTGGTATACAAAACATATCCCTATTTGGTAAAAGACCAAGTCCATATTATGGCAAGTACAGCTCAAATAAGCAAAGAGAAACAAACAACAGACCATCATTATTTCAAGACATGAAGGTCAGTCAATCCAGAACATTTCAATAACTTTTCAAGTTTTTTTCAAGTGCAGTTGCAAAAACCATCAAGGTCTATGATGAAACTGGCTCTCATGAGGACCGCCACAGGAAAGGAAGACCCAGAGTTACCTCTGCTGTAGACGATATGTTCATTAGAGTTAACTGGCTCTCATGAGGACCGCCACAGGAAAGACCCAGAGCTGTTTGGTTCCAACTGCCTTGTCTACAGTGTAGAAAATAGTAAAAATAAAGAAAAACCCTTGAATGAGTAGTTGTCCAAACTTTTGACTGGTAGTGTATGTACAGTGCATTCAGAAGGTATTCATACCCCTTCCATTCTTCCACATTTTGTTATGTTACAGCCTTATTCTAAAATTGATTAAAAAAAATTAAATCCTCATCAA
>NW_027013721.1:0-15379 GCF_036934945.1 Oncorhynchus masou masou | reverse complement strand
GGCCTGTCGGCAGTCTGTCAGCAGTCTTCAGTCTGTTTGCGGCCTGTCGGCAGTCTGTCAGCAGTCTTCAGTCTGTTTGGGGCCTGTCGGCAGTCTGTTTGGGGCCTGTCGGCAGTCTGTCAGCAGTCTTCAGTCTGTTTGCGGCCTGTCGGCAGTCTGTCGGCAGTCTTCAGTCTGTTTGGGGCCTGTCGGCAGTCTGTCAGCAGTCTTCAGTCTGTTTGCGGCCTGTCGGCAGTCTGTCAGCAGTCTTCAGTCTGTTTGCGGCCTGTCGGCAGTCTGTCGGCAGTCTTCAGTCTGTTTGCGGCCTGTCGGCAGTCTGTCGGCAGTCTTCAGTCTGTTTGGGGCCTGTCGGCAGTCTGTCAGCAGTCTTCAGTCTGTTTGCGGCCTGTCGGCAGTCTGTCAGCAGTCTTCAGTCTGTTTGCGGCCTGTCGGCAGTCTGTCGGCAGTCTTCAGTCTGTTTGGGGCCTGTCGGCAGTCTGTTTGGGGCCTGTCGGCAGTCTGTCGGCAGTCTTCAGTCTGTTTGCGGCCTGTCGGCAGTCTGTCAGCAGTCTTCAGTCTGTTTGCGGCCTGTCGGCAGTCTGTCGGCAGTCTTCAGTCTGTTTGGGGCCTGTCGGCAGTCTGTTTGGGGCCTGTCGGCAGTCTGTCGGCAGTCTTCAGTCTGTTTGGGGCCTGTCGGCAGTCTGTTTGGGGCCTGTCGGCAGTCTTCAGTCTGTTTGGGGCCTGTCGGCAGTCTGTCGGCAGTCTTCAGTCTGTTTGGGGCCTGTCGGCAGTCTGTCGGCAGTCTGTCAGCAGTCTGTCGGCAGTCTTCAGTCTGTTTGGGGCCTGTCGGCAGTCTGTCAGCAGTCTTCAGTCTGTTTGGGGCCTGTCGGCAGTCTGTCAGCAGTCTTCAGTCTGTTTGGGGCCTGTCGGCAGTCTGTCAGCAGTCTTCAGTCTGTTTGCGGCCTGTCGGCAGTCTGTCGGCAGTCTTCAGTCTGTTTGGGGTCTGTCGGCAGTCTGTCGGCAGTCTTCAGTCTGTTTGGGGCCTGTCGGCAGTCTGTCGGCAGTCTTCAGTCTGTTTGCGGCCTGTCGGCAGTCTGTTTGGGGCCTGTCGGCAGTCTGTTTGCGGCCTGTCGGCAGTCTGTCAGCAGTCTTCAGTCTGTTTGGGGCCTGTCGGCAGTCTGTCGGCAGTCTTCAGTCTGTTTGCGGCCTGTCGGCAGTCTGTCAGCAGTCTTCAGTCTGTTTGGGGCCTGTCGGCAGTCTGTCGGCAGTCTTCAGTCTGTTTGCAGTCTGTCTGAAGGACGCTGCACTTCTTTTCATTTGTTTTTTCTTCAGTTCTGTCTTGTTTTTGTTAAGCAGTTAGTTCAGATAAATGGTTCACTTTTCTGGTTCCTTTCATTCCTCCTCCTCATCCTCTGCATTCCTTCCCCTCCCTCCCTCCGTCCGTCCGTCCCTCCCTCCCTCCCTCCCTCCCTCCCTCCCTCCCTCCCTCCCTCCCTCCCTCCCTCCCTCCCTCCCACATTGCGACCCTAATTTTGTATGTGGTTACAAAACTACGCCAGTTTCAAAAGCTGTTTATAAACTACATTAAAAATAATTGTTCTCATATTGCTGAGATGGACTGTTTGTTGTCTTCTCCTTTGTGTGTGTGTGTGTGTGTGTGTTGGACTTACAGAGAGAAGAACATTTGGGAGCAAGGGAGATAGGGAAATAGAAATTGAGGAATGAGCAGAATGTTGGATAAAGAGTTTGAAATGCAATGAAATAAGGAAATTAAGGAGACAGATTAACATACACACAGAGATAAACACACTATCTCTCATACGCAGACACACACAGTATTTTTTACGTCCTTCATGTCCTAGTTCTGTTTCCCTCACCCTCATACATAAGGGTGTCTTACACTGTCTTATTCACTGTCCACCCTCTCTCTCTCTCTCAAAATTCATGTCACGCCCTGACCTTAGAGAGCCTTTTTATTTTATTTCTCTATTTGGTTAGGTCGGGGTGTGATTTGAATGGGCATTCTAGTTTTTCTATTTCTTTGTTGGCCGGGTATGGCTCTCAATCAGAGGCAGTTGTTTATCGTTGTCTCTGATTGGGGATCATACTTTGGCAGCCCTTTTTCCTTTTTCCCACCTTTAGTTTATGGGATCTTGACTATGTTTGTGTGTTGTTGCTTTCTGCACTGCATGTAGCTTCACGTTCGGTTGTAGTGTGTTATTTTTGTTTCTTGTTCATCTAATAAAATGATGTACGCTTACCACACTGCGCCTTGGTCTATTTAATCTCTAAACGATCGTGACAGAAGATCCCACCACCAAAGGACCAAGCAGCGTGGCCAGGAGGAGCAGGGATCCTGGGCCCGGGAGAAAAGGGAGTAGAGGACATCATGGACAATGGGAGGAGATTATGGCAGGAGACAAGACCCTGCCATGGAAGCAGGCGGAAGCAGCGAAGGAGGATCAACGACATGCAGTAAACTGTGTTATTTTATGGCTGGTTATGACTCCTAGGTAAGAGTATCAAAACCCACTAAACCTACCACACAAAGCAAAACATTCCACTACACCATCGTCTACTTGTCAACAGTATGTTTATGTTATATAACATTTTTGTTTAATTGACCATGTTAAATTATCATTGTAGGTGCGAACACATTGATGTCAGGTATGCACCTACCACAATGCTCTGTTGCTGACGACTGGGATGAAGGCAGGAGTAGATTTCAGGAGCAGGACAAGACACCCTCTTTGTGACTGATGACTCATATAAGGGCCTGTACGTGATAGGCTTATCTGGCTTATATGATTATGATGTCATAATGCTTCCTGACAGTGTCATAAAGTGTATTTTCCACACATTTTTTTTCAAAAAATATAATGAAGAAAAAAAACATGAATGCAAAAGAATTCATTACAACAACAAAATAATTTAAAACCGAAAGGAAACTTCTTGGCAGCAATAGAACTAATTTGAATAAATATTAAGAAATATGTATCAAAAGTAAAGTTATGAATTATTTAAAATTGCTTAAATTAAGGAAACCATGCGGCACAAGTGTATTGCTGTAAATTGCTTACGGATAGCCATGGACTACAATACCCAGACATCATTTACAATTACGGACAGCCATGGACTACAATACCCAGACATCATTTACAATTACGGATAGCCATGGACTACAATACCCAGACATCGTTTACAATTACGGATAGCCATGGACTACAATACCCAGACATCATTTACAATTACGGATAGCCATGGACTACAATACACAGACATCATTTACAAACGTAGCATGTGTGTTTAGTGGGTCCACCAGATCAGAGGCAGCAGGGATGACCAGGAATGTTCTCTGTTTAGTGAGTTCACCAGATCAGAGACAGTAGGGATGACCAGGGATGTTCTCTGTTTAGTGAGTCCTCCAGATCAGAGGCAGTAGGGATGACCAGGGATGTTCTCTGTTTAGTGAGTCCTCCAGATCAGAGGCAGTAGGGATGACCAGGGATGTTCTCTGTTTAGTGAGTCCTCCAGATCAGAGGCAGTAGGGATGACCAGGGATGTTCTCTGTTTAGTGAGTCCTCCAGATCAGAGGCAGTAGGGATGACCAGGGATGTTCTCTGTTTAGTGAGTCCTCCAGATCAGAGGCAGTAGGGATGACCAGGGAGGTTCTCTGTTTAGTGAGTCCTCCAGATGAGAGGCAGTAGGGATGACCAGGGAGGTTCTCTGTTTAGTGAGTCCTCCAGATCAGAGGCAGTGGAGATGACCAGGGAGGTTCTGTTGAAAAGTGAGTCCTCCAGATCAGAGGCAGTAGTGGTGACCAGGGATGTTCTCTGTTTAGTGAGTCCTCCAGATCAGAGGCAGTAGAGATGACCAGGGAGGTTCTCTGTTTAGTGAGTCCTCCAGATCAGAGGCAGTAGGGATGACCAGGGAGGTTCTCTGTTTAGTGAGTCCACCAGATCAGAGGCAGTAGGGATGACCAGGGAGGTTCTGTTGAAAAGTGAGTCCTCCAGATCAGAGGCAGTGGAGATGACCAGGGAGGTTCTCTGTTTAGTGAGTCCTCCAGACCAGAGGCAGTAGGGATGACCAGGGATGTTCTCTGTTTAGTGAGTGCTCCAGATCAGAGGCAGTAGGGATGACCAGGGATGTTCTCTGTTTAGTGAGTCCACCAGATCAGAGGCAGTAGGGATGACCAGGGATTTTCTCTGTTTAGTGAGTCCTCCAGATCAGAGGCAGTAGGGATGACCAGGGATGCTCTCTGTTTAGTGAGTCCTCCAGATCAGAGGCAGTAGGGATGACCAGGGATGTTCTCTGTTTAGTGAGTCCTCCAGATCAGAGGCAGTAGGGATGACCAGGGATGTTCTCTGTTTAGTGAGTCCTCCAGATCAGAGGCAGTAGGGATGACCAGGGATGTTCTCTGTTTAGTGAGTCCTCCAGATCAGAGGCAGTAGGGATGACCAGGGATGTTCTCTGTTTAGTGAGTCCTCCAGATCAGAGGCAGTAGGGATGACCAGGGATGTTCTCTGTTTAGTGAGTCCTCCAGATCAGAGGCAGTAGGGATGACCAGGGATGTTCTCTGTTTAGTGAGTCCTCCAGATCAGAGGCAGTAGGGATGACCAGGGATGTTCTCTGTTTAGTGAGTCCTCCAGATCAGAGGCAGTAGGGATGACCAGGCATGTTCTCTGTTTAGTGAGTCCTCCAGATCAGAGGCAGTAGGGATGACCAGGCATGTTCTCTGTTTAGTGAGTCCTCCAGACCAGAGGCAGTAGTGATGACCAGGGATGTTCTGTGAATTGGACCATTTTCCTACTAATTATTTATTATGTAACTTTAGGGTGTCAGGTAAGAAGTACATTATTTTCTTAAGAAATGTAGTGAAGTAAAAGTTGTCAAAAATATAAATAGTAAAGTACAGATACCCCAAAAAATGACTTAAGTAGTACTTTTTAAAGTGTTTTTACTTAAGTACTTTATACCACTATGTTCCATCCTAATCATTGCCAAGAGATCCTCTGGGACAGATACAGTTGATATATATATATATATATATATATATATATATATATATATATATATATATATATATATATATACACACATTTGAAGTCGGAAGTTTACATACACTTAGGTTGGAGTTTTGTCAACCACTCCACTCGTTTTGTCAACCACTCCACTCGTTTTGTCAACCACTCCACTCGTTTTGTCAACCACTCCACAAACTTCTTAACAAACTATAGTTTTGGCAAGTCGGTTAGGACATCTACTTTGTGCAGGACACAAGTCATTTTTCCAACAATTGTTTACAGACATATTATTTCACTTATAATTCACTGTATCACAATTCCAGTGGGTCAGAAGTTTACATACACTAAGTTGACTGTGCCTTTAAACAGCTTGGAACATTCAGAAAAATTATGTCATGGCTTTAGAAGCTTCTGATAGGCTAATTGACATCATTTGAGTCAATTGGAGGTGTTCATGTGGATGTCTTTCTGGATGTATTTCCAGGCCTACCTTCAAACTCAGTGCATCTTTGCTTGACATCATGGGAAAATCTAAAGAAATCAGCCAAGACCTCAGAAAATATATTGTAGACATCCACAAGTCTGGTTCATCCTTGGGAGCAATTTGCAAACGCGTGAAGTTACCACATTCATTTGTACAAACAATAGTACGCAAGTATTAACACCACGGGACCACGCGCCATCATAACGCTCAGGAAGGAGAGGCGTTCTGTCTCCCAGAGATGAATGTACTTTGGTGTGAAATGTGCAAATCAATCCCAGAACAACAGCAAATGACCTTGTGAAGATGCTGGAGGAAACAGGTACAAAGGTATCTACAGTGGGGCAAAAAAGTATTTAGTCAGCCACCAATTGTGCAAGTTCTCCCACTTAAAAAGATGAGAGAGGCCTGTAATTTTCATCATAGGTACACTTCAACTATGACAGACAAAATGAAAAATAAAATCCAGAAAATCACATTGTAGGATTTTTAATGAATTTATTTGCAAATGATGGTGAAAATAAGTATGGACAATGACCCCAAGCATACTTCCAAAGTTGTGGCAAAATGGCTTAAGGACAACAAAGTCAAGGTATTGGAGTGGCCATCCCTGATCTCAATCCTATAGAAAATGTGTGGGCAGAACTGAAAAAGTGTGTGCGAGCAAGGAGGCCTACAAACCTGACTCAGCTACGCCAGCTCTATCAGGAGGAATGGGCCAGAATTCACCCAACTTATTGTGGGAAGCTTGTGGAAGGCAACCCGAAATGTTTGACCAAAGTTTAAAAAATTCAAGGCAATGCTACTGAATACTAATTGAGTGTATGCAAACTTCTGACCCACTGAGAATGTGATGAAAGAAATAAAAGCTGAAATAAATCATTCTCTCTACAAGTATTCTGACATTTCACATTCTTAAAATAAAGTGGTGATCCCAACTGACCTAAGACGGGGAATTTGTACTAGGATTAAATGTCAGGAATTGTGAAAAACTGAGTTTAAATGTATTTGGCTAAGGTGTATGTAAACTTCTGACTTCAACTGTATTTGGAACTTACGTTACCATGGTATTTTATTGACTAATCTTCTGGAATCACGGTTGCCATGGTGTTCATTATCATCAAAAATGTGCTGGTGTTGATTGGTTGGTGGGCCAAAATATGACAACATCCCAGATTGATCAAATAGAATATGTAGCTTCAGATCAATGTTGTTATATTCAGTCTGTTTACGATTTGCAGCTCTGTCAAAATCACTTGCAGCAAGAACATTTCCAGGGAAAGAATAACCCGTTAAGGCAGCAAAGTCTCTCTGACTGAGTTACAAGACCAGTTATGGCGGCCATGTCTCTCTGACTGAGTTACAAGACCAGTTATGACGGCCATGTCTCTCTGACTGAGTTACAAGACCAGTTATGGCGGCCATGTCTCTCTGACTGAGTTACAAGACCAGTTATGGCGGCCATGTCTCTCTGACTGAGTTACAAAACCAGTTATGGCGGCCATGTCTCTCTGACTGAGTTACAAGACCAGTTATGGCGGCCATGTCTCCCTGACTGAGTTACAAGACCAGTTATGGCGGCCATGTCTCTCTGACTGAGTTACAAGACCAGTTATGGCGGCCATGTCTCTCTGACTGAGTTACAAGACCAGTTATGGCGGCCATGTCTCTCTGACTGAGTTACAAGACCAGTTATGGCGGCCATGTCTCTCTGACTGAGTTACAAGACCAGTTATGGCGGCCATGTCTCTCTGACTGAGGTACAAGACCAGTTATGGCGGCCATGTCTCTCTGACTGAGTAGTGGCAAAGGAATAAATATATTTCAACATCGTAGTTGTCTGTCTGTCTGTCTGTCTGTCTGTCTGTCTGTCTGTCTGTCTGTCTGTCTGATATTACTGAAGTTCAATATTTTGCTCCCGCCATCTCCCAGTGTTCATCTCACTATCAATTCACCTCATAATTCCTTGAATGCTGTGTACATACAGTGCCTTGCGAAAGTATTCGGCCCCTTTGAACTTCGCAGCCATTTTGCCACATTTCAGGCTTCAAACATAAAGATATAAAACTGTATTTTTTTGTGAAGAATCAACAAGAAGTGGGACATAATCATGAAGTGGAACAACATTTATTGGATATTTCAAACTTTTTTAACAAATCAAAAACTGAAAAATTGGGCGTGCAAAATTATTCAGCCCCCTAAAGTTAATACTTTGTAGCGCCACCTTTTGCTGCAATTACAGCTGTAAGTCGCTTGGGGTATGTCTCTATCAGTTTTGCACATCGAGAGACTGAATTTTTTTTCCCATTCCTCATTGCAAAACAGCTCAAGCTCAACTAGGCCCTGTTGAACACTACTCTGTAGGCCCTGTTGAACACTACTCTATAGGCCCTTGTGGCAAAGAAGGGGGTCGAGTGGTAAATGGCAGGTATGTGAGAGCAGAACTAATAAACGGGCTCTGCCCGATCACTAAAATGGCCACCCCTGTCAGAACTACAGATAACAAAATGGCCGACCACCAAAACTACAAGTCCCAGAAGCAAGGGGAACCCTCAGAAGGTGGAGCCAACCCACAGATAAAGGGTCAAGAAAAACCAGGAAGAGAAGAAGAGAGTGCTGGAAGGATCTATGAACAATAGAGAAAGAGACAATAGAGATTGGCTGGATTTACCGTGTATGAGTTGGACTGTTTTGGACTTACCTGTTGGCGTTTGGACCTGGACCTACCGAGAACCCGATTCGTGTACCGAACCCTGCTGTCCTTGACCTCGCCTACGGCCTGGGTGGACCAGGACGGAGAAACAAACACACAGGTACTGTCCTGTTCGAAAGAACTCTCATTCTTGGGTGATTTGGTGACAGTTTACCACTTAGTTTGTGACAAACGCTCCTAACCTTGAAGAGGTTTGCCACAGCCCAGTTGAAAACTACTCTATAGGCCCTATTGAACACTACACTATAGGCCCTGTTCAACACTACTCTATAGGCCCTGTTGAACCCTACTCTATAGGTCCTGTTGAAAACTATTCTATAGGCCCTGTTTAACAGCAGTACACTACTCTATAGGCCCTGTTGAACACGACTCTATAGGCCCTGTTGAACACTGCTCTATAGACCCTGTTGAACACTACTCTATAGGCCCTGTTCAACACTACTCTATAGGCCCTGTTGAACACTACTCTATAGGCCATGTCCAACACTACCCTATAGGTACTGTTGAACACTACTCTATAGGCCCTGTTCAACACTACTCTATAGGCCCTGTTCAACACTACTCTATAGGCCCTGTTCAACAATGCTCTATAGGCCCTGTTGAATACTACTCTGTAGCCCCTGTTGAACACCACTCTATAGGCCCTGTTCAACACTACTCTATAGGCCCTGTTCAACACTACTCTATAGGCCCTGTTCAACACTACTCTATAGGCCCTGTTCAACACTGCTCTATAGGCCCTGTTGAATACTACTCTGTAGGCCCTGTTGAACACTGCTCTATAGGCCCTGTTGAATACTACTCTGTAGGCCCTGTTGAACACTACTCTATAGGCCCTGTTGAATACTACTCTATAGGCACAGTTCAACACTACTCTATAGGTCCTGTTGAACACTGCTCTATAGGCCCTGTTGAACACGACTCTATAGGCCCTGTTGAATACTACTCTGTAGGCCCTGTTGAACACTACTATATAGGCCCTGTTGAATACTACTCTATAGGCACAGTTCAACACTACTCTATAGGTCCTGTTGAACACTGCTCTATAGGCCCTGTTGTACACGACTCTATAGGCCTTGTTGAACACTACTCTATAGGCCCTGTTGAACACTACTCTATAGGCCTTGTTGAACACTACTCTATAGGCCCTGTTGAACAGTAGTACACTACTCTATAGGCCCTGTTGAACACTACTCTATAGGCCTTGTTGAACACTACTCTATAGGCCCTGTTCAACAGCAGTACACTACTCTATAGGCCCTGTTGAACACTACTCTATAGGCCCTGTTGAACACTACTCTATAGGCCCTGTTGAACACTACTCTATAGGCCCTGTTGAACACTACTCTATAGGCCCTGTTGAACACTACTCTATAGGCCCTGTTGAACACTACTCTATAGGCCCTGTTGAACACTACTCTATAGGCCCTGTTGAATACTACTCTATAGGCCCTGTTGAACAGTAGTACACTACTCTATAGGCCCTGTTGAACACTACTCTAGAGGCCTTGTTGAACACTACTCTATAGGCCCTGTTCAACAGTAGTACACTACTCTATAGGCCCTGTTGAACACTACTCTATAGGCCCTGTTGAACACTACTCTATAGGCCCTGTTGCACACTACTCTATAGGCCCTGTTGCACACTACTCTATAAGCCCTGTTGAACACTACTCTATAGGCCCTGTTGAACACTACTCTATAGGCCCTGTTGAACACTACTCTATAGGCCCTGTTGAACACTACTCTATAGGCCCTGTTGAACACTACTCTATAGGCCCTGTTGAACACTACTCTATAGGCCCTGTTGAACACTACTCTATAGGCCCTGTTGAACACTACTCTATAGGCCCTGTTGAACACTACTCTATAGGCCCTGTTGAACACTACTCTATAGGCCCTGTTGAACACTACTCTATAGGCCCTGTTCAACACTATTCTATAGGCCCTGTTCAACACTACTCTATAGGCCCTGTTCAACACTACTCTATAGGCCCTGTTCCACAGTAGTACACTACTCTATAGGCCCTGTTGAACACTACCCTATAGGCCCTGTTGAACACTACTCTATAGGTCCTGTTGAACACTACTCTATAGGTCCTGTTGAACACTACTCTATAGGCCCTGTTGAACACTACTCTATAGGCCCTGTTGAGCACTACTCTATAGGCCCTGTTGAGCACTACTCTATAGGCCCTGTTGAACACTACTCTATAGGCCCTGTTGAACACTACTCTATAGGCCCTGTTGAGCACTACTCTATAGGCCCTGTTGAACACTACTCTATAGGCCCTGTTGAACACTACTCTATAGGCCCTGTTGAACACTACTCTATAGGCCCTGTTGAACACTACTCTGTAGGCCCTGTTCAACACTACTCTGTAGGCCCTGTTCATCAGTAGTACACAATGTCAAGAATAAGGTTCTCTTTGGGATGTACTCTATCTTTGGTTAAATACATTGCAGTTCGTATCTGAAGCCGCCAGAGAGAGGAGACTGCAGTTGGGGTCACTCATAGTACAATAACCTTGCTGTCTAAAAAACTGGATCACAAAAACACAGACTAAAGTGAGACAGATAGCGAAGGAGAAGAGAGGGAGGGAGAGAAGTAGATGGAGAGAGAGAGAGAGACGAGAGGGAGGGAGAGAGAGAGAGAGAAGAGATGGAGGGAGAGAAATAGATGGAGAGAGAGAGAGAGAAGAGATGGAGGGAGAGAAATAGATGGCGAAAGGGAGGGAGAGAAATAGATTGAAAGAGAGAGAGAGAAGAGAGGGAGGGAGAGAAATAGATGGCGAAAGGGAGGCCCTGTTGAACACTACTCTATAGGCCCTGTTGAACACTACTCTATAGGCCCTGTTGAACACTACTCTATAGGCCCTGTTGAACACTATATAGGCCCTGCTGAACACAATTTCCATAGGCCCTGTTGAACACTACTTCTATAGGCCCTGTTGAACACTACTCTATAGGCCCTGTTGAACACTACTCTATAGGCCCTGTTGAACACTACTTATAGGCCCTGTTGAACACTACTCTATAGGCCCTGTTGAACACTAGAGGCCCTGTTGAACACTACTTCTATAGGCCCTGTTGAACACTATTTCAGACTCTGTAGGCCCTGAAAGTAATACAATGTCAAGAATAAGTTCTCTTTTGGGATGTACTCTATCTTTGGTTAAATACATTGCAGTTCCTCGTATAGAGGAGGAGACTGCAGTTGGGGTCAAATAGTACAATAACCTTGCTGTCTAAAACTGGATCACAAACACAGACTAAAGTGAGACAGATAGCGAAGGAGAAGAGAGGGGAGGGAGAGAAATAGATGGAGAAGGAGGGAGGGAGAGAGAGAGAGAGAGAAGAGATGGAGGGAGAGAAATAGATGGAGAGAGAGAGAGAGAGAAGAAGAGGGAGAGAAATGAGGGCGAAAGGGAGGGAGAGAAATAGATTGAAAGAGAGAGAGAAGAGGGAGAGAAATAGACGGAGAGAGAAGGAAGGAGGGAGAGATTGAGGAGAGAGAGAGAGAGAGAAATAGATGGAGAGAGAGAGAGAGAAGAGAGGGAGGGAGAGAAATAGATGGAGAGAAGAGAGGGAGGGAGAGAAATAGCGGAGACAGAGATAAGAGAGGGGGAGAAATAGATGGAGAAAGAGATGGAGAAGAGAGGGAGGAGAGAAATAGATCGAGACAGAGATAAAGAGGGGGAGAAATAGGATGGAGAAAGAGAGAGAGAGGGGGGAGAAGAGAGGGAGGGAGAGAAATAGATCGAGACAGAGATAAGAGAGGGCAGGAGTTGTGACACGTTTTTGTTGGTTATGTTGTAGTACTTGTGCCTTCGGGGGCATACGGGGAGGGAACGCTGTCACCTCCAGGCAGGTGTTTGTCCCCCTGTGTGCTGAGGGTGTCAGGTTCTTGTCCGGTTCTTGCATTTCGGTCGCCACAGACTAGTACATGTCCCTGGGCCTGGATATGATTGATTTCCCCCTACAGGACGGAGAAGCTGTCTTCATTAAAATATGGGGATTCTAGTGGGGGGATATAGGTAGCACACAGGAGGACATTTTCTCTTTTCAGATCATTTCCTTTTGAATTTCTAGCCAATTGTAAAATCTCCCTGTTTTGATTAATTTAGTAGAGTGAGTTATGTCTGCTCTCTACCAAATTAGCATACCCCCTGAGTCCCTCCCTGTTTCACACCTGGTAGTTTGGAGGATGGGACTCCCAGCTCTCTGTAACCTAGAGAGGGCAGAGAGAGAGGTCCATCTCAAGAAAGGGAGAATCTAATTAGTCCACCCAGGGAGAAGATAATAGTATCTTATTACTGAGAAGAATGAGATTTTCAATTCCCAGTTTTATTGGCATGGGAAACACATGTTAAGTCGGAACACAAGTGAAATGATCAATCTCATTGACATTTCACCAACAAAAAGTTTCTTAAATAGTGACATTTCAAATGCAATTGTGCAAAAAGCACAAAAGGGAAATTTCTTTAACATAAATGTTCTTCACTGGTTCTTGCTCTTGGCAGCAGGTCACAAATCAGATGCCGTGATCAGACACTGTGGTAATTCCAGACATGAGAGTTTATCCAATATTTTTAGTTGTGGGTTTGGCATTACTATTGCCTAGAGATGAGCCAAAGCCTGTTGAGCATCTGGTACATACCCAGCGTTTCCGATGCAGGAGTTGTGACACGTTTTTGTTGGTTATGGGCCTGATCACGGGGGGCATACAGTGGTAGGGCCTGATCACCTCCAGTCAGGTGTTTGTCCCCCTGTGTGCTGGTAGGTTCTTGCTGATCACCAGACTAGTGGTAGGGCCTGATCTACAGGACGGAGAAGCTGTCTTCATTAAAGTATGGGGATTCTATGGGGATGCTAGGTAGCAATAATGGTAGGACCTTTTCAGATCACCTTTTTGAATTTCTAGCCAATTGTAAAATCTCCTGATCATTAATTTAGTAGAGTGAGTTAGGCCTGATCACCAAATTGCATAGGGCCTGAGTCCCTCCCCCACAGTGGTAGTTTGGAGGATGGATCCCACCAACTTGAGTGGTAGGGTCCATCTGATCACCCACCTGGTAGTTTGGAGGATGGGCCTGATCACTGCAACCTTGAGGGCCAGTGGGTCCATCTCCTCTGTACCATGTGGCAGGGCCTGATCACCAACAGTGAAGTCCGGGCTTGCTCTTAGGCCAAAGGCAGATGGACCTTGGGGAATTCCAGGATGATATTGTCCAAAATTTTTAGTGTGTGGGGCCTGATCACCAGCATCTGGTACATGCCAGTTTTGATCACAACAGTGGTAGGACCTGATCACCAACAGTGGTAGGGCCTGATCACCAACAGTGGTAGGGCCTGATCACTAAAGTGTAGGGCCTAATCACCAACAGTGGTAGGGCCTGAAATTAATCACCAACAGTGGTAGGGCCTAATCACCAACAGCGGTAGGGCCTAATCACCAACAGTGGTAGGGTCAATCACCAACAGCGGTAGGGCCTGATCACCAACAGTGGTAAGGCCTGGATCACCAACAGTGGTAGGGCCTGATCACCAACAGCGGTAGGGCCTGATCACCAACAGTGGTAGGGCCTGATCACCAACAGCGGGTAGGGCTGATCACCAACAGCGGTAGGGCCTAATCACCAACAGTGGTAGGCCTAATCACCAACAGTGGTAGGCCTAATCACCAACAGTGGTAGGGCCTGATCACCAACAGTGGTAGGCCTGATCACCAACAGCGGTAGGGCCTGATCACCAACAGTGGTAGGGCCTGATCACCAACAGCGGTAGGGCCTGATCACCAACAGCATTAGGGCCTAATCACTCAACAGCGTTAGGGCCTAATCACCAACAGCGGTAGGGCCTAATCACTAACAGTGGTAGGGCCTGATCACCAACAGCGGTAGGGCCTGATCACCAACAGTGGTAGGGCCTGATCACCAACAGCGGTAGGGCCTGATCACCAACAGTGGTGGGCCTGATCACCAACAGTGGTAGGGCCTGATCACAACAGCGGTAGGGCCTGATCACCAACAGTGGTAGGGGCCTGATCACCAACAGTGGTAGGGCCTGGATCACCAACAGTGGTAGGGCCCAATCACCAACAGTGGTAGGGCCTGTCACCAACAGTGGTAGGGCCTAATCACCAACAGTGGTAGACAGCCTATCGGGAGGAGGTCAGAGCCCTGACTGTGTGGTGACAGGACAACAACCTCTCCTCAATGTGATCAAGACAAAAATGAGACTGTGGGTTAGCACGAGCTAGTATGATTACATGTCTGTAGGTTAATTTAAAGATTATGGGGGAGGTCGGGAAGTTCCTACACAGACACAGAGAAAGCAACATGATTGGATTTGAGGTATTCTGTATTGTCGTATGTAGGGAATCGTGGAAACAGGTGCAGGGCTAGTTGATTAATAACGAACGTAGAACGATACAAAACGAGAGAAAATGTCTGACAAGGACACATAAACCACCTGAGGAGTGAAACAACGGATTCATGAAGTCCAGGAGGGAGAGTCTAATGATGATTACTAATGATGTGGTCCAGGAGAGTCTAATGATGAGTCCAGGAGGGTCTAATGATGAGTCCAGGAGAGTCTAATGATGAGTCCAGGAGAGTCTAATGATGAGTCTAATGATGAGTCCAGGAGAGTCTAATGATGAGGGTCCAGAGGGTCTAATGATGAGTCCAGGAGAGTCTAATGATGAGAGGAGCAGGAGAGTCTAATGATGATTCCAGGAGAGTCTAATGATGATTCCAGGAGAGTCTAATGATGAGGTCCAGGAGAGTCTAATGATGATTCCAGAGTCTAATGATGAGTCAGGAGAGTCAGATTACAGGAGAGTCTAATGATGAGTCCAGGAGAGTCTAATGATGATTACAGGAGAGTCTAATGATGAGTCCAGGAGAGTCTAATGATGAGTCCAGGAGAGTCTAATGATGAGTCCAGGAGAGTCTAATGATGAGTCCAGGAGAGTCTAATGATGAGTCTAATGATGAGTCCAGGAGAGTCTAATGATGAGGTCCAGGAGAGTCTAATGATGTGGTCCAGGAGAGTCTAATGATGAGTCTAATGATGAGTCCAGGAGAGTCTAATGATGAGGTCCAGGAGAGTCTAATGATGAGTCTAATGATGAGTCCAGCAGAGTCTAATGATGAGGTCCAGGAGAGTCTAATGATG
>NW_027013720.1:0-15379 GCF_036934945.1 Oncorhynchus masou masou | reverse complement strand
CTGCTCTCCAACACACAGACAATTTTTCCACCACGTGGCACACCTATTAATCACTGGCCAGCATGAAGACACACCAAAGTGTGTGTATGCCTGCGACTCCACACATTTGTGTTCAACAATAGAGCTGTAACCCTGGTGGTTGCCTGTGTGTCCTTGGCCACACCATCCATTTCCATTTCCATCAGCCCATTGAGAAAGCTGGGGGTTTTCTGCCTTGGAGGATTGGTAGGAGTGAGTTCGCCCCTGGAGAGTGTGTGTGTGTGTGTGTGCTGTCACCATCATCTCTGGAGCTGCTTAGATCTTAAGACCATCAGCAAGCCCCTACACACACACACACATACACACACACACTGCTCTGCCAGTCCAGGGGTGTGACCTTTACAGGAAACATGGCCTCTTACTGATGAGAACAGATTTGAAACATGTCCTGTCTCGCTCTGCAGAGCCGTGTCAGGCGGAGAGGAGAGGGAGAGTGGTTGAGTGGAGAGGAGCGCTTCGCCATCCATCTATTCCTTCATCCCTCGATCAGTCTCTACATGTGGATTGTTAGTCCGTCATCATATCAGCGGTCGCTGCACTTCATTCAGAAAGACAGAGAACGGCCGCTTGCTGATGCATGCTTTACCTTTGACTCAGACATTTATTTCGCCATCTTAGCTGATGCTTTATCTTCAGTACACAGATATTGTTTGATACACCATGGTAGTTAGAGTTGTCTATTTTAATGAATGTATTTCTCTTTGCCGTGTTGTTAATGTGACATGTACTGACATGAATAATTAGTGGAGTTGCGTTACACTGACATGCTTTAGTGGGACGATGTAGGAAGATGTAAGAAGAGGATGTGTTCCACAACAACATGTTCATCTCGGGTGTATTCATTCTGCCCATTTTATGTTGCAAAACATTTCAGCGGAATCAAATGGAACGAAACCGGGAGGGACCTACCAGCATTTGTCCAATAGAAACTCTTGTTTTGCTCTGTTAGCTTCTTAAATGGTTTCTGTAATGAGTACAACCCTGGTTCATCGTTAATCCCTCCCTCTTCTCAGAGTCTGGAGCTTTAAAGGAGCAGCAGGTGTTGCGGCCACACTCCGACACCCATCACCAACGTAGCGTTGACTCGGACATCACTAAGGATGATGGACACATATGCTATGCAGTACACACGCACACACACTCCTCTCCTCATTACAGCCACCAATTGCGGCTCTAAACCATGGGGTGTACATACAGAGTGGGGTTGGAGGTTTTAGTGGCAGATGTGCCTCTGTGTCCTCCTGCCTCCATGAATGGACGACGATTGGAGGAGAGGAGGGGAGTATACAGGAAAAGCGTTCAGGGAGCGTAATTTAGTTTTGATTGTCGGTTGTCAAAAAGCCGTCATTATTGGCTGCTTCCAGCCACTCTGAAGCTTTGATGAGGATGAATGCCTGGTACCATTACCCAGATGGCTGTGTTGATATTGTTGAATCCTTCTCTCTCTACTTCCGTCTAGCTCTCTCGCTCTTTCTCAAGGGTTTTCAAAAAATAATAAACTAGTGTAGTTTCTGTGCGCGTGTGTAGTTTCTGTACATGTGTGTGCACATGTCGGCTCGGTGAGCTACTGTGAAGTGAACAGCGCAGTAATAGAGATGAGTGACAGCGGGATCAGGACAGAGGTACTCCTGACACCAGCATGAAACGCACTTTCAAGCTTGTTTTATTGTTTATTATTGTTGTCTCTGATTTGATTCTGAGCCCATTTTTCTGCTGAAAAGCACTCTGTACACACACAGTGTGATAGCAGCTGTTCCTCTGGTATCCTTGGGAAGAATCTGTGACGTCTCCTCATTTCCCTCTCCGCTCGCCTGCGCTGGAGTTAAGCCACCGGAATGCTCAAACGCACCCGTGAGAATGCGTGTTGTGTGTCTGTGCAGTGCTCTGACAGTGTGTCATACAACTCGGCGGGTGTGAAAAAGAAGACCGCTGTCAATCAAACCCAGTCGGTATTTTCCCCCTGTGTTGTAACAGAACAGCCATGAAGACCTCCTGAGGGGAGACAAACAGAAGTTTTCTCACCAGTGGTAATAAAGTACAAGACTGAAGTTAATCCATGTGAATAGCTTTAAGTCTATCTATCGACGCAGATAGTGGTTGACATTTGACGTGTTTGGCGGTTCACATATACCAAAATCCCAAAGAATTAAGGAAGTCATTTGAGTCAAGGCTTGAAGTCTGCATTCATGGTGAATGGGCTGCCTCTCCTGCTAACTGGAATAGGCTTGCCCCTCCCCCCGACAGGGTTGGAGTGTGGCTGCCACAGACAATTTGTTCCCTCCCATCTGGGACTAATACCTTTATTCTCCTTCCCAGAACACTTAGTGCATGGCAAAAGGCCTGCTTCTCCATATCACTGCCCATCACTGCCCAAAGAAACAGGTAGAAAGATGCACTACGCTACACCATGCTAGCATCACCATGCTAGCATCACCATACAGCATCACCATGCTAGCATCACCATGCTAGCATCACCATGCTAGCATCACCATGCTAGCATCACCATGCTAGCATCACCATGCTAGCATCACCATGCTAGCATCACCATGCTATAACTACACTGCAGATATTTTTCTCTGGCTTACACACTTTATTCAGGCGTTGTTGTTTTTCAATGGAATAATTGTGACACGCCTCGTAGCACTTTGGAAGTGACCATGTTTTAGCCCCATCATTTTTAATTGTTATCTACTTGTACAACAGGGTTAGCCCGCGACTTATTAGCATAGGGCAATGACATGCTAATAATTGGGAAGCGCTATATTTAAATGTCAAGTGTCAAGCCTGGGCAGGAGAAGGGAAAGAAAAAAAGCTGTTAATAGTTGACATCTAAATGTCAACAAAACAAACTGTGTGTGTGTGTATATATTATACTGTTAGGAGTGGGGGAGTAAGGCCAAAGATCCTACCGACCCCAAAATACGATGAATATCAATTCTCTGGCAGCATCGTTGCTCACCACTGAAACACCCAAGCTGATGCAAAATATGAATCACTGAGGCTAATTCCCATAGCAACTGGTGTGACGGTATTGGTCGGCAAGCCCTGCCACACAGACACACAGACACACAGACACACAGACACACAGACACACAGACACACAGACACACAGACACACAGACAGACAGACAGACAGACAGACAGACAGACAGACAGACACTCATCTCTTAGTTATTGGTGTCTTGTCACAATCTGTCTTGAGCCCCATTGCCAAGCCTTTACGTGGTGTCCTCCCCTCCCAGTTTGGCAGGCAAGGGAATGCAAATGACCGTCCCCTCCCCTCCTCCTTTCTCTCCCACTTCTTCGGATCTTCCATCTCTGGGATTTATGACAGGTTTGCCATTCAAAGATATCCCTACCTGGAGGCTTAAGGCCAGGGTAATAGGCTTCATCCATCTTCTCCTTCAAAGAGAAACCTTGGCCCCTGACCTGCCATTTTGTGTGATTCTATGACTGAGGTGTATCAGAGGGCTCGTCTGAGCTCTGGCTCTCTAAGCTATTTATTTGGCTATTATATCTGGTGATTGGAGAGGACGGTTAAGGCCCTTCGTGTTAACAACCTTGTCTGCGTCCTGTGGGAAAAAAGAGATACGGTCTTTAAATCACCCATCCTATTCACACACACACACACGCACACACCTTGCAGCCATTCTCAATCATACAAGTTAGTATATATTTAAGAAACCCCCCACACACACAACATTCTGGTTAATATCCACTGAGTGGCTTGCGCTTCAATGCTTTCCCACCACTACCACCCTCTCCCCTCTATTCTCTGCTGCTCTCGCTCGTTCAGCCATGACATGTCCCCCCCCGTCTTATTTTTCCTCTGGTTTCTATGGCATATATGGTGTCAAAACGCGTAAGCTTCCCGAAGACGCGCTACCCGAAGTTCTCTGCCCAGCCAGCCATTAATTCCCTGTGCATTTAGCAGTCCAGCAACTGTTTACACACCGAAAGCACAGCCTCAGTAGTTCGGCCCCACAAATAGAGGGGAGGGAGGGCCTAGACCTGTTGTCTGAGCACCATAAGTGTATATGTCATTTGGCGGTGTAAGATTTTTTTCCTTTTAACGGGCATGCGTCTTTGAAGGAGCAGGTCTTTGATGAAGCAGTTGTTTTGTGGAAATTGCGCCAGCTATTGATGCATTTCTCTTTCTCTGAGCGAGCACAGGTTTTTTTCTTCCACTGTATCTAGAAGATTTACTGTGGCCCTGCGATGTGTTCATCACCTGTAATCCTTTTTATGTCCGGCCTTGATAACACTGAACCGGACCATTCTCACTGCGATTTAAAGGCGACTTGAAGAAAAGAGCCTGTAGTTCAATACACACAGACACGCGAGAGCGTTATCGGAAGTGGTCAGACGGTGTGTGTGCATGCTTTCTTATATTGGTGTGGCTTCATTCATATTTTGAATGCAGGTGTATGTGTCTGCAGGTTTGCTTGCATGTGTGTGTGATTTTTGATCTCTGGTTTTGGCCCTCCTTATCTCTCTCTGCATGCAGTCTGGCCACTGGGGTATTTGTTTACCCACCATCAACAGCATAGCAGCATCCGTACTACTTTCTACTGTCCCTCTGCTTCATAAGCAACACACACACACACACACACACATATCCAGCAACAGATTATCTGCGTAAATAAACCGTGATTTGTCTGGTGGGAGTTTTTTTTTCTGCAGCGTGGTTAATCGATAAGGTTGTTAAGTCTTTTGACTGTGTCTCCATTAATTACAAGGCAGTGGGAGGAAGGGGAGTGGAGAAATGGAGGGAAGGGGGGTTGGAAGTGGGAAAATCAATGTGTTAAAAAATGAATTCCAGGTATCCAGCCAGACTGTTGGGTGGGTGCATTGTGTGAAAGGAAGGTGCTTGTGAAGTTTGAATGGCAAACGTCTTCTCAGGGGAAGAGGGACACTGAAGAGATGATATCGGGCAATGGGGGAGGAGGTGTAAGGAGGGAAGGGAGGTCAGTTGATTGGGTGCGCTGTCTGGCTGAGATGACACGCGTTTGTGTGGCATGTGTGTGCATCACGACATCCTGGAGATGGCCTCTAGAGGAGAAACGCACATCAAGACTTTGTCCCGATAAAATAATATTTGAATTTGAACATCTGCGTCCTTATAGGCCCTTTCTCTGCTGGGTTTCAATAGAAAGATACTAGCTGTGTTCGAATACTCCTACTAACCTCACTATTTGTGACTTAAATTGAGTATATAGTAACCTTATTGGTCATACTATGGATATAGTTAGTATGCCAAAGTTCCCTTATGTCTTACTAAATTCGCCAAAATATGAATTATTTGACAATATTTCAGTGCTTTTAGGACCCATAATGCAATTCTTCAGAAAATGGGCGTGTCTTCACATTTTCAGATTTGAAGAAAATGGAGGAAAATATGCAGCCGAAGTCCAGAGTGGATACAAATTCATTGCTTTAACTTCTCTGGGTTATGTGGGACGATAGCATCCCACCTCGCCAACAGCCAGTCCCACCTCGCCAACAGCAGGGCACCAAATTCAAAACAACAGAAATACAATAATTTAAATTCCTCAAACATGCAAGTATTTTACACAGAGCACAGAGTCACAGAAAAACACAGCCATTTTTCCAGCCAAAGAGAGGAGTCCCAAAAAGCAGGAATAGAGAGAGAATTAATCACTAACCTTTGATGATCTTCATCAGATGATACTCATAGGACTTCATGTTACACAATACATGTATTTTTTGTTCGATAAAGTTAATATATCCAAAAATCTCAGTTTACATTGGCGCGCTATGTTCAGTAGTTCCAAAACTTCCGGTGATTTTGCAGAGACACATCATTTTACAGAAATACTCATAATAAACATTGCTAAAAGATACAAGTGTTATGCATGGAATTTTAGATCCACTTCTCCTTAATGCAACCACTGTGACAGAGTTCAAAAAAACTTTACGGAAAAAGCACACCATGCAGCGCTCAGACACAAAAACAATCCATACAGATATCCGCCATGTTGTGGAGTCAACAGAAGTCAGAAATAGCATTCTAAATATTCACTTACCTTTTGATTATCTTCATCAGAATGCACTCCCAGGAATCCCAGTTCCACAATAAATGTTTGTTTTGTTCGATAAAGTCCATAATTTATGTCGAAATACCTCCTTTTTGTTCGTGCATTTAGCCCAGTAATCCAAATTCATGAGGCTCGATCACTAGGTCCAGACGAAAAGTAAAAAAGAATAGAATCAAGTATAGAATCAATCTTTAGGATGTTTTTATCATAAATCTTCAATAATTTTCCAACCGGAGAATTCCTTTGTCTTCAGAAATGCAATGGAACACAGGTCGCTCTCACGTGTGTGCGCATGATCAGCTCATGCCACTCTGGCAGACCCCTTACTCAAACAGCTCTCATTCGCCACACTTCACAATAGAAGCCTCAAACAAGTTTCTAAAGACTGTTGGCATCTAGTGGAAGCCTTAGGAAGTGCAATATGACCCCATAGACACTGTATATTCGATAGGCAATGATTTGAAAAACTACAAACCTCAGATTTCCCACTTCCTGGTTGGATTTTCTCTCAGGTTTTTGTCTGCCATATGAGTTCTGTTATAATCACAGACATCATTCAAACAGTTATAGAAACTTCAGAGTGTTTTCCTTCCAAATCTACTAATTGTATTCATATTCTAGCTTTTATGGCTGAGAGCAGGCAGTTTATTCTGGGCACCTTTTTATCCAAGCTACTCAATACTGCCCCCCAGTCCCAAAGAAGTTAAGTAATTATGACAAATGTTAATATAATGTTGGGCAATGTAACAAAGTAATGACTTTTCAAATAAGTTACCTTACATGTTATGTTGGCTGACAATTTATTAGCTACGCTATCCTTACGAACCACATAGCATATCATTACAGCAGTATGTACCGGTATGTCAGCTCGCTAACGCTTAACTTAGTTGGCTACTAATACATCAAACTTGCCAGTATATTAACTATATGCTATCTACCCAACATATATTGACTAATTATTCCCGTCATTCTTAGCTAAGCTAAGTGGTATAGTCGTTGTGCGTTCTCAATGGACATTCGAGTGCATTCATAAATTCGCTCTGGCTATCTAACATTACTCCAATTTCAGAGGTATTGGAGTAATTTGTCTCTGGTACACTCTTGTCTGAGTGTACCAGAGCGCAGAATAACTGAATTCTACGAGCACTCAACACCCGTTGAATATGACTGTGTCAGTAAACGCCGGGCATAAAAGCTTAACTAAATTGTTGCCAGCAGCACAGATGGTCACCAGCGCTCTTGATAACAAGAAAACATCCTAACCAGCTCTGGGGTGAGTAAAATGGTCAGAGTGAGGTATTCTGTCATTTGTATCAGGAAGTAGCTAGCCAACATTAGCTTGGGAGCTTGACTGCCGTTGTAAGGTCAGAATGCTCGAATCACCTCAGCCCGAGTGTCCAGTGTGTGCACCGAAGCGAAACACTCCGAATTTACAAACGGACAATCTGACAACCCTCTGAATTTACGAAGCTCTCAGCGCGCTCTGAGCACTCTGGCAATCCAGATTGAATTTAAGAATATACCCGAAGTTGTAAAATGTCTAGCTAGTAATTTGTGTTGCTAGCAAGAGGTTGCATAGCAACAGCATCAACTTCCGGTAGACAGGCGAAGAGCTAGTACGCTCAACTGAAAGGATACAATTCGATTACAGTATACTAAAAATTAACTAATAGTATACATTATGTTAGTATGGGTATTCAAACGCAGCTTCTGTCTCTCTCTGTGTTCACTGTCTGTCTTGGGTCTATCGTTCTCTCTTTCTTCTCCTGGTCAGGGGTCATCCTATAGGTCAACATGTGTTCTTGTTTTCCCGCCGTCTGTTCGATGCTCTGGGAATTGTGAAGGGGCTAAGTTATTGTTGTGGTCTGGACATACGTGTAGTGTACACAGCTCTCGTTGACTAGTAATGCACTCCCAGGTATCTGGTCTGCTGGAGTTATTTATTTATGTCCGGGGGTAAGAGGCCTTGCCCTCTTTTTCTCCCTCTCAACTATCTGTCCATCTCCCACTCCGTTTTGTCAATCCGTCTCTTTCTTAGCTATTTCTCAATCTCTGAGTTTATCGCTTTCTCTTATTCTTTCTATCTACTCTGTCTGCTCTTCTTTTCTTGGCTCTTTCTTCTCTCTCTTTCTTTCTCCCTCCTTTCTCCCCCCCATTGCTTGGTCTCTCTCTCTCACTCACTTTCTCCTTGTGCCCTCTCCCTCTATTTGAGTAAGATTTATCTTTACGGTTATGGATATGGCATGAACTGTACATTATTATGTTTGCTTCTGAAAATGCCATAGGCCTCCTGATGTCCTGTGAAGATATTCTCCCTTCCTCCACCCCTCAGTCACTCAATTACAGCTCTTCTCCTTTTATTCCCCTCAGTCACTCAATTACAGCTCTTCTCCTTTTATTCCCCTCAGTCACTCAATTACAGCTCTTCTCCTTTTATTCCCTTCAGTCCCTCAATTACAGCTCTTCTCCTTTTATTCCCTTCAGTCCCTCAATTACAGCTCTTCTCCTTTTATTCCCCTCAGTCACTCAATTACAGCTCTTCTCCTTTTATTCCCCTCAGTCACTCAATTACAGCTCTTCTCCTTTTATTCCCCTCAGTCACTCAATTACAGCTCTTCTCCTTTTATTCCCTTCAGTCCCTCAATTACAGCTCTTCTCCTTTTATTCCCCTCAGTCACTCAATTACAGCTCTTCTCCTTTTATTCCCCTCAGTCACTCAATTACAGCTCTTCTCCTTTTATTCCCCTCAGTCACTCAATTACAGCTCTTCTCCTTTTATTCCCTTCAGTCCCTCAATTACAGCTCTTCTCCTTTTATTCCCTTCAGTCACTCAATTACAGCTCTTCTCCTTTTATTCCCCTCAGTCACTCAATTACAGCTCTTCTCCTTTTATTCCCCTCAGTCACTCAATTACAGCTCTTCTCCTTTTATTCCCCTCAGTCACTCAATTACAGCTCTTCTCCTTTTATTCCCTTCAGTCACTCAATTACAGCTCTTCTCCTTTTATTCCCTTCAGTCACTCAATTACAGCTCTTCTCCTTTTATTCCCCTCAGTCACTCAATTACAGCTCTTCTCCTTTTATTCCCCTCAGTCACTCAATTACAGCTCTTCTCCTTTTATTCCCCTCAGTCACTCAATTACAGCTCTTCTCCTTTTATTCCCCTCAGTCACTCAATTACAGCTCTTCTCCTTTTATTCCCCTCAGTCACTCAATTACAGCTCTTCTCCTTTTATTCCCTTCAGTCACTCAATTACAGCTCTTCTCCTTTTATTCCCTTCAGTCACTCAATTACAGCTCTTCTCCTTTTATTCCCCTCAGTCACTCAATTACAGCTCTTCTCCTTTTATTCCCCTCAGTCACTCAATTACAGCTCTTCTCCTTTTATTCCCCTCAGTCACTCAATTACAGCTCTTCTCCTTGTATTCCCTCAGTCACTCAATTACAGCTCTTCTCCTTTTATTCCCCTCAGTCACTCAATTACAGCTCTTCTCCTTTTATTCCCCTCAGTCCCTCAATTACAGCTCTTCTCCTTTTATTCCCCTCAGTCACTCAATTACAGCTCTTCTCCTTTTATTCCCTCAGTCCCTCAATTACAGCTCTTCTCCTTTATTCCCCTCAGTCACTCAATTACAGCTCTTCTCCTTTTATTCCCCTCAGTCACTCAATTACAGCTCTTCTCCTTTTATTCCCCTCAGTCACTCAATTACAGCTCTTCTCCTTTTATTCCCCTCAGTCACTCAATTACAGCTCTTCTCCTTTTATTCCCCTCAGTCACTCAATTACAGCTCTTCTCCTTTTATTCCCCTCAGTCCCTCAATTACAGCTCTTCTCCTTTTATTCCCCTCAGTCACTCAATTACAGCTCTTCTCCTTTATTCCCCTCAGTCACTCAATTACAGCTCTTCTCCTTTTATTCCCCTCAGTCACTCAATTACAGCTCTTCTCCTTTTATTCCCCTCAGTCACTCAATTACAGCTCTTCTCCTTTATTCCCTCAGTCACTCAATTACAGCTCTTCTCCTTTTATTCCCCTCAGTCACTCAATTACAGCTCTTCTCCTTTTATTCCCTTCAGTCCCTCAATTACAGCTCTTCTCCTTTTATTCCCTTCAGTCACTCAATTACAGCTCTTCTCCTTTTATTCCCCTCAGTCACTCAATTACAGCTCTTCTCCTTTTATTCCCCTCAGTCACTCAATTACAGCTCTTCTCCTTTTATTCCCCTCAGTCACTCAATTACAGCTCTTCTCCTTTTATTCCCCTGTCACTCAATTACAGCTCTTCTCCTTTTATTCCCCTCAGTCACTCAATTACAGCTCTTCTCCTTTTATTCCCCTCAGTCACTCAATTACAGCTCTTCTCCTTTTATTCCCCTCAGTCACTCACTCACAGCCTGTCACATCATCTCGTGGGCCGTGGAGACAGAATCCTGTTCTGTTTTCTGATTGATCCTACTGTTGTTCCTCTGTCACCACCACTGTTAGTCTTTATCTTATTCATTATTATGCGAAATGGAACAAGACGTCCTTTTGAAATTAAACATACCCAATTTTATTTTTGCTCTCACGCTTTTCAAGGGTATTTTACCAAAGTGGTCCATGTATGCTTTCAAGTATTCAACATTGTGCTTTCTATGCGCAATCAAAACAGAAAGAAAACAGTAAGCACTCGTCTGCAGCGAGATCCAATTTCCATTGTACTCTTCCCTCCTCCGACTGACGGTTTAGTGTTTCGCAGCATCAGTGGAGACTCAGAGCTAGAAAATGGTATATCATACACCACAGTTGAGGAACAATAGGAAAGTAATTCTGCTTTGAAAGTTTATATGCTTGTAACTTCACGTTTGAGAAAATGGCCTTTGAATATTTTTGGTGCCAACTGAAGAGCCCTTTGTCTACACCCATTCAGCATCGTTCACACCCTCTTAAGATTTAGCCCCACCCATCTCTTTAAAGATTTAAAGATTAAAGGCTGGCTTATACTACAGGTGTGTTCGTAAATGTGCAGTTAGCTAACCAACCAGGTTCAATGTTAGCTAGCTAACTAGCAATGCAAATGGCTCTGAGATATCAATAATATTACTACACACATCATACAGGTAATGTTAGCGAGCGAGCTAACAGCACACTTTAGCTTGAAATTCAAACGACTTTGACAAAATTAAAAACGTGTAACATCTGACAATGTAGCTAGCTAGACTCTCTTACCCGTATCCATGGATGGACGCTTCTCCCTCTCACGGAGGCCATGGTTACCCTTAGTTTGAAGATGTAATCCGGAGATGGGTGTTTTAAACAGCAGCTTTCTGTGTGTCCTCTGTTTTGACAAAGTCTTCATATTTGCAATCAAACGCCAGAATTCTCTGTCTCCTTAGCTATCATACTCTAATTCCACTAACTTGTTAATAATAATCCATTGATCCTCCTTTTACCCTCCTTTTTGTTTTGGTGAATTGGCACACCTAAATGGCACCCTAGTCATAGACTGTTCTCTCTGCTACCGCACGGCAAGCAGTGACGGAGCGCCAAGTCTAGGTTCAAAAGGCTTCTTAACAGCTTCTACCCCCAAGCCATAAGACTCCTGAACAGCTTATCAAAGGCCTACCCAGACCCCTCTTTTGCGCTGCTGCTACTCTCTGTTTATAATCTATGCATAGTCACTTTAACCTCTTGAAACTCCCCATCCCGGATCCGGGATTGTGACTAAGCCTCAGGCTCATTAGCATAACGCAACGTTAACGATTTCTGAAAATCGCAAATAAAATTAAAATAATGCGTTTGCTCTCAAGCTTAGCCTTTTCTTAACAACACTGTCATCTCAGATTTTCAAAATATGCTTTTGAACCATAGAAATTGACTAATTTGTATAAGAGTATGCAAAGCTAGCATAGCATTTTGTGTAGCATGTAGCACGCAACATTTTCACAAAAGCCAGATAACCAAATAAATAAAATCATTTACCTTTGAAGAGCTTCTGATGTTTTCAATGAGGAGACTCCCAGCCACATACCAAATGCGCAGTGTTTCCTGAAAGCGTCTGTGTGTAGGAGAAATCGTTCCGCTTTTCTACATTGCGCCTGGCTACCGAAACGAACCGAAAATGCAGTCACCTACAACGTGAAACTTTTTCCGGATTAACTACATAATATCGACTCGAAACATGGCAAACGTTGTTTGGAATCAATCCTCAAGGTGTTTTTTCACATATCTCTTCATTGACATGCAGTTCATGGAAGCTTGCTTCTCTCTCTGTGCCCCATGGAAAAATACTGGCAGGTGACTTTTGCGCACCAATTTCGGCGCAGGACACCGGGCGGACATGTGGTAAATGTGGTCTCTTATGGTCAATCTTCCAACGATCTGCCTACAAATACGTCACAATGCTGCAGACACCTTGGGGAAACGACAGAAAGGGCAGACTCATTCCTCTTGCGTTCACAGCCATATAAGGAGATCATGAAAGACAGAGCCTCAAAAATCCTTGTCATTTCCTGGATGCCAAGTCATCTTGGTTTTGCCTGAAGCTCACGTTAAAGGGCACGCACAGAGAAGATATTTGTATTTCTGGACACGTCAGAGTGTTTTCTTTCGAACAGTAGCAATTATATGCATAGTCGAGCATCTTTTTGTGACAAAATATCTTGTTTAAAACGGGAACGTTTTTCTTCCAAAAATGAAATAGCGCCACCATAAGTGTAAGAGGTTAACTCTACCTACATGTACATCTTACCTCGACTAACCGGTGCGCCTGCACATTGACTCTGTACCGGTACCCCCTGTATATAACCTTGCTTGTTATTTTACAACTGCTGTTAAATTATTTGTTATTTTTATTTTGTGTTAAGCAGTTTGCATCCCGTCCCAATAGAGCCACGAATGACACAATCACCATCGTACTGCACACTGCCCTGTCCCATCTGGACAAGAGGAATACCTATGCTGTTCCTTGACTAGAGCTCAGCCTTCGAGACCATAGTACCCTCTAAGCTCTGGGCCCTGGGTCTGAACCCTGCCCTGTGCAACTTTGTCCTGGACTTCCTGATGGGCCACCACCAGGTGGTGAAGCTAGGCAACAACATCTCCACTTCGCTGATCCTCAACACAATGGTGCGTGCTCAGGCCCCTCCTGTACTCCCTGTTCACCGATGTTCACCCATGCACGTGTCCAACTCAATCATCAACTTTTACAGACAAGACAATGGTGGTAGGCCTGACTACAAACAACGACGAGACCCTGGCAGAGGTGAGGGTCAACAAAACACAGGAGCTGATCATGGACTTCAGGAGACCGCAGAGGGAACACAGCCCCATTCACATCGGGGGGGCTGCAGTGGAGAAGGTAAAAAGCTTCAAGTTCCTCAGTCTACACATCACTGACATTTTGAAATTGTCCGTCTACACAGACAGTGTGGTGAAGAAGGTGCAACAGCGCCTCTTCAACCTGAAGAATTTTGGCTTTGCCCCGAAGACCCCTCACAAACGTCTACAGATGCACCATTGAGAACATCCTGTGGGGCTGTATCACCGCCTGGTACAGCAACTACATTGCCTGCAACCGCAAGGCTCTCCAGTGGGTGGCGCAGTCTGCCCATCGCATCACCGGGAGCACACTGCCTGCCCTCCCGCAGGGGTGACGTGAGAGAACTTGGGAAGGTTGAACACCAGACGGGCTGCGGCGTTCTGGATGAGTTGTAGGGGTTTAATGGCACAGGCAGGGAGCCCAGCCAACAGCGAGTTGCAGTAATCCAGACGGGAGATGACAAGTGCCTGGATTAGGACCTGCGCCGCTTCCTGTGTGAGGCAGGGTCGTACTCTGCGGATGTTGTAGAGCATGAACCTACAGGAACGGGCCACCGCCTAGATGTTAGTTGAGAACGACAGGGTGTTGTCCAGGATCACGCCAAGGTTCTTAGCACTCTGGGAGGAGGACACAATGGAGTTGTCAACCGTGATGGCGAGATCATGGAACGGGCAGTCCTTCCCCGGGAGGAAGAGCAGCTCCGTCTTGCCGAGGTTCAGCTTGAGGTGGTGATCCGTCATCCACACTGATATGTCTGCCAGACATGCAGAGATGCGATTCGCCACCTGGTCATCAGAAGGGGAAAGGAGAAGATTAATTGTGTGTCGTCTGCATAGCAATGATAGGAGAGACCATGTGAGGTTATGACAGAGCCAAGTGACTTGGTGTATAGCGAGAATAGGAGAGGGCCTAGAACAGAGCCCTGGGGACACCAGTGGTGAGAGCGCGTGGCGAGGAGACAGATTCTCGCCACGCCACCTGGTAGGAGCGACCTGTCAGGTAGGACGCAATCCAAGCGTGGGCCGCGCCGGGAGATGCCCAACTCGGAGAGGGTGGAGAGGAGGATCTGATGGTTCACAGTGATCGAAGGCAGCCGATAGGTCTAGAAGGATGAGAGCAGAGGAGAGAGATTAGCTTAGCAGTGCGGAGCGCCTCCGTGATACAGAGAAGAGCAGTCTCAGTTGAATGACTAGTCTTGAAACCTGACTGATTTGGATCAAGAAGGTCATTCTGAGAGAGATAGCGGGAGAGCTGGCCAAGGACGGCACGTTCAAGAGTTTTGGAGAGAAAAGAAAGAAGGGATACTGGTCTGTAGTTGTTGACATCGGAGGGATCGAGTGTAGGTTTTTTCAGAAGGGGTGCAACTCTCGCTCTCTTGAAGACGGAAGGGACGTAGCCAGCGGTCAGGGATGAGTTGATGAGCGAGGTGAGGTAAGGGAGAAGGTCTCCGGAAATGGTCTGGAGAAGAGAGGAGGGGATAGGGTCAAGCGGGCAGGTTGTTGGGCGGCCGGCCGTCACAAGAAGCGAGATTTCATCTGGAGAGAGAGGGAGAAAGAGGTCAGAGCACAGGGTAGGGCAGTGTGAGCAGAACCAGCGGTGTCGTTTGACTTCGCAAACGAGGATCGGATGTCGTCGACCTTCTTTTCAAAATGGTTGACGAAGTCATCTGCAGAGAGGGAGGAGGGGGGGAGGGGGAGGAGGATTCAGGAGGGAGGAGAAGGTGGCAAAGAGCTTCCTAGGGTTAGAGGCAGATGCTTGGAATTTAGAGTGGTAGAAAGTGGCTTTAGCAGCAGAGACAGAGGAGGAAAATGTAGAGAGGAGGGAGTGAAAGGATGCCAGGTCCGCAGGGAGGCGAGTTTTCCTCCATTTCCGCTCGGCTGCCCGGAGACTCTCAGTTAGATAGCAAATGTTCAGTTTTTCCAAAAAGATTATTTGTGTAGGAGAAATCGCTCCATTTTGTTCATCACGTTTGGCTAAGAAAAAA
>NW_027013719.1:0-15379 GCF_036934945.1 Oncorhynchus masou masou | reverse complement strand
ACTACATGGAACTCTATTCCACAGTACTACATAGAGCCATGACTACATGGAACTCTATTCCACAGTACTACATAGAGCCACGACTATATGGAACTCTATTCCACAGTACTACATAGAGCCATGACTACATGGAACTCTATTCCACAGTACTACATAGAGCCATCACTACATGGAACTCTATTCCACAGTACTACATAGAGCCATCACTACATGGAACTCTATTCCACAGTACTACATAGAGCCATGACTACATGGAACTCTATTCCACAGTACTACATAGAGCCATGACTACATGGAACTCTATTCCACAGTACTACATAGAGCCATGACTACATGGAACTCTATTCCACAGTACTACATAGAGACATGACTACATGGAACTCTATTCCACAGTACTACATAGAGCCATGACCACATGGAACTCTATTCCACAGTACTACATAGAGCCATGACTACATGGAACTCTATTCCACAGTACTACATAGAGACATGACTACATGGAACTCTATTCCACAGTATTACATAGAGCCATGACTACATGGAACTCTATTCCACAGTACTACATAGAGCCATGACTACATGGAACTCTATTCCACAGTACTACATAGAGCCATGACTACATGGAACTCTATTCCACAGTACTACATAGAGCCATGACTACATGGAACTCTATTCCACAGTACTACATAGAGCCATCACTACATGGAACTCTATTCCACAGTACTACATAGAGCCATGAATACATGGAACTCTATTCCACAGTACTACATAGAGCCATCACTACATGGAACTCTATTCCACAGTACTACATAGAGCCATGACTACATGGAACTCTATTCCACAGTACTACATAGAGCCATGACTACATGGAACTCTACTCCACAGTACTACATAGAGCCATGACTACATGGAACTCTATTCCACAGTACTACATAGAGCCATGACCACATGGAACTCTATTCCACAGTACTACATAGAGCCATGACTACATGGAACTCTATTCCACATCAGGTAACTAATTCAAGTAGTAAAATTACATTTAAAAAACAGGTTAAAAATACACCTTATATTTTGCGTGGACTGTGAAGAGACACACACACACACACACACACACACGATAACATACGCACTATACATACACATGTATTGTAGATATGTGGTGGAGTAGGGGCATGAGGGCACACAGTGTGTTGTGAAATCTGTGAATGTATTGTGATGTTTTTAAAATGGTTTAAACTGCCATAATTTTGCTGGATCCCAGGAAGAGTAGCTGCTGCCTTGGCAGGAACTAATGGGGATCCATAATAAACCCCAGGAAGAGTAGCTGCTGCCTTGGCAGGAACTAATGGGGATCCACAATAAACCCCAGGAAGAGTAGCTGCTGCCTTGGCAGGAACTAATTGGGATCCATAATAAACCCCAGGAAGAGTAGCTGCTGCCTTGACAGGAACTAATGGGGATCCATAATAAATACAAATGCCACAGATGTCTCAAGTTTTGAGTGCAAGTGGCTTGCTGACTACCGGAATCCACCTGTGGGAGGAGTCAGGAGTGTTTCTGTCTGAATCCACCTGTGGGAGGAGTCAGGAGTGTTTCTGTCTGAATCCACCTGTGGGAGGAGTCAGGAGTGTTTCTGTCTGAATCCACCTGTGGGAGGAGTCAGGAGTGTTTCTGTCTGAATCCACCTGTGGGAGGAGTCAGGAGTGTTTCTGTCTGAATCCACCTGTGGGAGGAGTCAGGAGTGTTTCTGTCTGAATCCACCTGTGGGAGGAGTCAGGAGTATTTCTGTCTGTAATAAAGCCCTTTTGTGGGAAAAAAAGAATAATTCTGATTGGCTGGGCTCCTCAGTGGGTGGGACTATGTCATCCCCAGCCCACCCATGACTCCACCCCTGAGAGGTCATGTGAAATCCATAAATCATGGCCTAATTTATTATATATATATTTTTTAAATTGACTTGATTTCCTTCTAAAAACTGTAACTCTTTGGAATTGTTGCATGTTGTGTTTTTATATTCTTGTTCAGTGTTACATATTGTGTCGTTAATATTAAAGGTTATATTGTATGGTTACTATAATTCTGTATGGTAATGTCTCCCCCCCTAGGAGTTTCTGCTGAACTGCCTCCACAGAGACCTCCAGGCTGGGGTGAAGGATCTGTCTAAAGAAGAGAGGCTCTGGGAGGTCCAACGAATCCTCACCGCTTTAAACGCAAACCACGGGAGGCGAAGAGACAGGCAAGGACACACACAACATACAGGGTGGGGCTTTTGGAAATGGATTCAGATTTCTTCCTTATCCACATTTTGTTACACATTACGTTACAGCCTCATTCTAAAAATGGATTATATAAAACATGTTCTATCATCAATCTACACACAATACCCCATAATGACATCATCACAATACCCCACAATGACATCACAATACCCTGCAATGACATCACACTACCCCACGATGACCTCACACTACCCCACGATGACCTCACACTACCCCACGATGACCTCACACTACCCCACGATGACCTCACACTACCCCACGATGACCTCACACTACCCCACGATGACCTCACACTACCCCACGATGACCTCACACTACCCCACGATGACCTCACACTACCCCACGATGACCTCACACTACCCCACGATGACCTCACACCACCCCACGATGACCTCACACTACCCCACGATGACCTCACACTACCCCACGATGACCTCCACACTCACCCCACGATGATGACCTCACACTACCCCACGATGACCTCACACTACCCCACGATGACCTCACACTACCCACGATGACAATCACCACTACCCCACGATGACAATCACACTACCCCACGATGACAATCACAATAACCCACGATGACAAAGTAAAAACAGGTTTTTAAAAAAAATGTTAAAAACATCCAAAGAATGATTATTTTTTCTAACTTGATTGCAAGTCCACCTGTGGGAAATTCAATTGATTGGACATGATTTGGAAAGAGACACACCTGTCTATATAAGGTCAGAGCAAAAACCAAGCCACGAGGTCGAAGGAGTTGTCCGTAGAGCTCCGAGACAGGATTGCCTTGAGGCACAGATCTGGGGAAGGGCACCAAAACATTTCTGCACCATTGAAGGTTCTTCAAGAACACAGTGGCCTCCATTCTTAAATGGAAGAAGTTTGGAACCACTCAAGAGGAGAGAGTTCCTCTGTGGAGATGGGAGAACCTTCCAGAAGGACAACCATCTCTGCAGCACTCCACCAATCAGGCCTTTATGGTAGAGTGGCCAGATGGAAGCCACTCCTCAGTAAAAGGCACATGACAGCCCACTTGGAGTTTCAGTCTTGTCCCATTGCTGCAACTCCCGTACAGAGTCCCGTACAGAGTCCCGTACAGAGTCCCGTACAGAGTCCCGTACAGAGTCCCGTACAGAGTCCCGTACAGACTCCGGTCCATGGGGTATTGTGATGTCATTATGGGCTATTGTGATGTCATTATGGGCTATTGTGATGTCATTATGGGGTATTGTGTGTAGACAGGGGGAGGGGGAAAACATTTTTTAATCCATTTTAGAATAAGGCTGTACTGTAACGAAATATGTACCTCCCAGGAGTGTTTGAGATGCGATCTCTCTAACGTGTGTGTGTGTGTGTGTGTCCAGGAGTGTGAGACTAAGATCGCCCAGGAGATAGCCAGCCTCTCTAACGTGTGTGTGTGTGTGTGTCCAGGAGTGTGAGACTAAGATCGCCCAGGAGATAGCCAGCCTCTCTGACGTGTGTGTGTGTGTGTGTCCAGGAGTGTGAGACTAAGATCGCCCAGGAGATAGCCAGCCTCTCTGACGTGTGTGTGTGTGTGTCCAGGAGTGTGAGACTAAGATCGCCCAGGAGATAGCCAGCCTCTAAAGAAGACGTTTCTAAAGAAGAGATGACTGAGAATGAAGAAGAAGTGGTCAACATACTGCTGGCACAGGTAACACAGGGTAACACACAGGGTAACACACAGGGTACCACACAGGGTACCACAGGGTAACACAGGGTACCACACAGGGTACCACACAGGGCACCACACAGGGTACCACACAGGGTACCACACACAGGGTACCACACGGGTACCACAGGGTACCACACAGGGTAACACACGGGTACCACAGGGTAACACACAGGGTAACACAGGGTACCACACAGGGTACCACACAGGGTGACACACAGGGTGACACACAGGGTGACACAGGGTACCACACAGGGTACCACACAGGGTGACACAGGGTGATTACACAGGGTACCAGCAGGGTACCACAGGGTGACCCACAGGGTGACACACAGGGGTACCACACAGGGTACCACAGGGTAACACACAGGGTAACACAGGGTGACCACACAGGGTGACACACAGGGTGACCACACAGGGTGACACACAGGGTACCACACAGGGTACCACACAGGGTACCACACAGGGTGACACAGGGTGACACACAGGGTAACACACAGGTACCACACACAGGGTACCACACAGGGTACCACACAGGGTAACACACACAGGGTACCACACAGGGTAACACAGGGTGACCACACAGGGTGACACACAGGGTGACCTACACAGGGTACTACACAGGGTGACACACAGGGTGACACACAGGTGCTCACAGGGTGACACACAGGGTAACACAGGGTGACACACAGGGTAACACATAGGGTACCACACAGGGCACACACAGGGTGACACACAGGGTACCACACAGGCACCACACACAGGGTACCACACAGGGTAACACAGGGTAACACACAGGTGACACACAGGGTACCACACAGGGCACCACACAGGGTACCACACAGGGTACCACACAGGGTACCACAGGGTGACACACAGGGGTAACACACAGGGTACCACACAGGGTGACACACAGGGTAACACAGGGTGACACACAGGGCACACACAGGGTACCACAGGGTACCACACAGGGTGACAGGGTGACACACAGGGTAACACACAGGGTGACACACAGGGTACCACAGGGTACCACAGGGTACCACACAGGGTGACACACAGGGCACCCACAGGGTACCACACAGGGTACCACACAGGGTACCACACAGGGTACCACACAGGGTAACACAGGGTAACACACAGGGTGACACACAGGGTGACACAGGGTACCACACAGGGTACCACACAGGGTACCACAGGGTGACACACAGGGTACCACACAGGGTACCACACAGGGTGACACAGGGTACCACAGGGTGACACACAGGGTAACACACAGGGTACCACACAGGGTGACACACAGGGTAACACCACAGGGTGACACACAGGGTACCCAGGGTACCACACAGGGTACTACACAGGGTGACACAGGGTGACACAGGGTAACACACAGGGTGACACACAGGGTACCACACAGGGTACCACACAGGGTACCACACAGGGTACCACAGGGTGACACACAGGGTACACAGGGTACCACACAGGGTGACACACAGGGTGACACACAGGGTACCACACAGGGGTGACACAGGGTACCACACAGGGTGACACACAGGGTGACACAGGGTGACACACAGGGTGACACACAGGGTGACACACAGGGTGTCACACAGGGTACCACAGGGTGACACACAGGGTGACACACAGGGTGACACACAGGGTGACACACAGGGTGACACACAGGGCACCACACACAGGGTACCACACACAGGGTACCACACACAGGGTACCACACAGGGTGACACACAGGGTGACACACAGGGTACCACACAGGGTGACACACAGGGTGACACACAGGGTACCACAGGGTGACACACAGGGTACCACACAGGGTACCACACAGGGTATCACACAGGGTGACACACAGGGTAACACACAGGGTACCACAGGGTGACACACAGTGACACACAGGGTACTACACAGGGTACTACAGGGTACCACACAGGGTAACACAGGGTAACACACAGGGTACCACACAGGGTGACACACAGGGTGACACACAGGGTGACACAGGGTGACACACAGGGTGACACACAGGGTGACACAGGGTAACACACAGGGTACCACACAGGGTACCACAGGGTACCACACAGGGTGACACAGGGTACCACACAGGGTACCACAGGGTACCACACAGGGTACCACAGGGTGACACACAGGGTGACACACAGGGTACCACAGGGTGTACCACAGGGTGACACACAGGGTGACACACAGGGTAACACACAGGGTACCACACAGGGTGACACACAGGGTGACACACAGGGTGACACACAGGGTGACACACAGGGTACCACACAGGGTGACACACAGGGTACCACACAGGGTACCACACAGGGTGACACACAGGGTGACACACAGGGTACCACACAGGGTACCACACAGGGTGACACACACGGTGACACACAGGGTACCACACAGGGAACCACACAAACATGGACATTATGGAAATGATCTGCTGATTTATGCTGAATAGTGCTTTTTTTCTCTCCCCTCCCTGCCTGCCTCTCCCCTCCCTGCCTCCCCTGCCTGCCTCTCCCCTCCCTGCCTCCCCTGCCTGCCTCTCCCCTCCCTGCCTCCCCTGCCTGCCTCCCCTCCCTGCCTCCCCCTGCCTCCCCTCCCTGCCTCCCCTCCCTGCCTGCCTCCCCCTCCCTGCCTCCTCCCCTGCCTGCCTCTCCTCCCTGCCTCCCCTGCCTGCCTCTCCCCTCCCTGCCTCCCCTGCCTGCCTCTCCCCTCCCTGCCTCCCCTCCCTGCCTCCCCTGCCTGCCTCTCCTCCCTGCCTGCCTGCCTCTCCCTCCCTGCCTGCCTGCCTCCCCCTCCCTGCCTGCCTGCCTCCTCCCTCCCTGCCTCCTCTCCCTCCCTGCCTCCTCTCCCTGCCTGCCTCCCTCTCCCCTGCCTGGAGGCTTCCTCTCCCCTGCCTGCCTTCCTCTCCCCTGCCTGCCTTCCTCTCCCCTTGCCTCCCCTCCTCTCCCTCCTCCCTGCCTGCCTCCCTCCCTGCCTTCCCTCTTGGAGGCCTCCCTACCTCTCCCTCCCTGCCTCCCTCTCCCTCCCTGCCTCCCTCTCCCTCCCTGCCTGCCTCTCCCTCTCCCTCCCTGCCTCCCTCTCCACTCCCTGCCTCCCCTCCCTGCCTGCCTGCCTCCTCCCTGCCTCCCCCCTCCCTGCCTGCCTCCCCCCTCCCTGCCTCCCCCTGCCTGCCTCTCCCCTCCCTGCCTCCCCTGCCTGCCTCCCTCCTCCCTCCCTCCCCTCCCTGCCTGCCTGCCTGCCTGCCTACCTCCCTCCCTGCCTGCCTGCCTCTCCCCTCCCTGCCTGCCTGCCTCCCTCCCTGCCTGCCTGCCTCCCCCTCCTGCCTCCCTACCTCCCTCCCTGCCTCCCTCTCCCCCTGCCTGCCTTCCTCTCCCCCTGCCTGCCTTCCTCCCTCTCCCCTCCCTGCCTTCCTCTCCCTCCCTACCTCTCCCCTCCTGCCTCCCTCCTCCTGCCTGCCTGCCTCTCCCTGCCTGCCTGCCTCTCCCTCTCCCTGCCTTCCTCTCTCCTCTCCCTGCCTCCTCTCCCTCCTGCCTTCCACTCCCCCTCCCTGCCTTCCTCTCCCTCCCCTGCCTCCCTCTCCCTCCCTGCCTCCCTCTCCCCTCCCTGCCTCCCTCTCCCTCCCTGCCTTCCTCTCCCATCCCTGCCTCCCCTCTCCCCCTCCCTCTCCCCTCCCTGCCTCCCTCCCTCCCTGCCTCCCCCTCCTCCCTGCCTCCCTCCCCTCCCTCCCCTCCCTGCCTGCCTCCCTCCCTCCTTCCCCTGCCTGCCTCTCCCTCCCTGCCTCCCTGCCTGCCTCCTCCCCTCCTGCCTCCCCTGCCTGCCTCTCCCTCCCTGCCTCCCCCTGCCTGCCTCCCTCCCCGCCTACCTCCCTCCCTGCCTCCTGCCTGCCTCTCCCTCCCGCCTCCCCGCCTCTCCTCCCCTCCCTCCCTCGCCTCCCCCTCCCTGCCTGCCTTCCTCTCCCTCCCTGCCTGCCTGCCTCCCCTCCCTGCCTGCCTTCCTCTCCCTCCCTGCCTGCCTCCTCCCTCCTGCCTGCCTGCCTCTCCTGCCTGCCTCCCTCCTCTCCTGCCTGCCTCTCCCTGCCTGCCTCCCTCTCCCCCTGCCTGCCTCCCTCTCCCTGCCTGCCTCCCTCTCCCTCCCTGCCTCCCTCTCCTCTCCCTGCCTGCCTCTCCCTCCCTGCCTCCTCTCCCCTGCCTGCCTTCCTCTCCCTCCCCTGCCTTCCTCTCCCTGCCTGCCTTCCCCTCCTCCTCCCTGCCTTCCTCTCCCCTCCCTGCCTCCCCCTCTCCCTCCCTGCCTCCCTCTCCCCCTGCCTCCCTCTCCCCTCCCTGCCTCCCCCTCTCCCCCTGCCTGCCTCCTCCCCCCCTCCCTGCCTCCCCTCTCCACTCCCTGCCTGCCTCTCCCCTGCCTCTCCCTCTCCCCTGCCTCTCCTCTCCCCTGCCTCCCTCTCCCCCCTGCCTTCCTCTCCCTCCCTGCCTCCCTCTCCCCTCCCTGCCTCCCTCTCCCCCTCCCTGCCTCCCCTCTCCCTCCCTGCCTCCCTCTCCCCTCCCTCCCCTCTCCCCTGCCTTCCTCTCCCCTCCCTGCCTCCCTCTCCCCTCCCTGCCTCCCTCTCCTCCCTGCCTCCCCCCTCTCCCCTCCCTGCCTCCCTCTCCCTCCCTGCCTTCCTCTCCCATCCCCTGCCTCCCTCTCCCTCCCTCTCCCCTCCCTGCCTTCCTCTCCTCCTCCCTCCCCCTCTCCCCCCTCCTCCCCCTCTCCCTCCTCTCTCCCTGCCTCCTCTCCCCTCCCTCTCCCCTCCCCTGCCTTCCCTCTCCCTCCTGCCTCCCTCTCCCCTCCCGTCTCCCTCTCCCCTCCCTGCCTCCCCTCCCCTCCTCTCCCCTCCCTGCCTTCCTCCCCTCCCTGCCTCCCCTCCTCCCCTCTGCCCTGCCTCCCCCCTCTGCCCTGCCTCCCCTCTGCCCTGCCTCCTTGCCCTGCCTCCCCCTCTTCCCCTGCCCCCTCTCTCCCCCTGCCTCCCCCTCTCTCCCCTGCCTCCCCTACAGGAGAATGAGATCCTGACAGAGCAGGAGGAGCTGATATCTCTGGAGCAGGGTGTTGAGGAGACAGATCGCTACAGAGAAGGAGGAGATCGAGAGACTGAGGGCCGAGATCGCTGACATACAGAGGCTGAACTCTAACTGACGTGACCTGTTAGAGGTCACAGCTCTCTGACTGACGTGACCTGCAGGAGGTCACAGTTCTGACTGACGTGACCTGCAGGAGGTCACAGCTCTGACTGACGTGACCTGCAGGAGGTCACAGCCTGACTGACGTGACCTGGCTGGAGGTCACAGCTCTGACTGACGTGACCTGCTGGAGGTCACAGCTCTGACTGACGCGTGACCTGGGCTGGATGTCACAGCTCTGACTGACGTGACCTGCTGGAGGTCACAGCTCTGACTGACGTGACCTGCTAGGAGGTCACAGCTCTGACTGACGTGACCTGCAGGAGGTCACAGCTCTGACTGACGTGACCTGCAGGAGGTCACAGCTCTGACTGACGTGACCTGCAGGAGGTCACAGCTCTGACTGACGTGACCTGCTAGAGGTCACAGCTCTGACTGACGTGACCTGCAGGAGGTCACAGCTCTGACTGACGTGACCTGCAGGAGGTCACAGCTCTGACTGACGTGACCTGCAGGAGGTCACAGCTCTGACTGACGTGACCTGCAGGAGGTCACAGCTCTGACTGACGTGACCTGCAGGAGGTCACAGCTCTGACTGACGTGACCTGCAGGAGGTCACAGCTCTGACTGACGTGACCTGCAGGAGGTCACAGCTCTGACTGACGTGACCTGCTGGAGGTCACAGCTCTGACTGACGTGACCTGCTGGAGGTCACAGCTCTGACTGACGTGACCTGCAGGAGGTCACAGCTCTGACTGACGTGACCTGCTGGAGGTCACAGCCTGACTGACGTGACCTGCTGGAGGTCACAGCTCTGACTGACGTGACCTGCTGGAGGTCACAGCTCTGACTGGCGTGACCTGCAGGAGGTCACAGCTCTGACTGACGTGACCTGCTGGAGGTCACAGCTCTGACTGACGTGACCTGCTGGAGGTCACAGCTCTGACTGACGTGACCTGCTAGAGGTCACAGCTCTGACTGGCGTGACCTGCTGGAGGTCACAGCTCTGACTGACGTGACCTGCAGGAGGTCACAGCTCTGACTGACGTGACCTGCAGGAGGTCACAGCTCTGACTGACGTGACCTGCAGGAGGTCACAGCTCTGACTGGCGTGACCTGCTGGAGGTCACAGCTCTGACTGACGTGACCTGCAGGAGGTCACAGCTCTGACTGACGTGACCTGCAGGAGGTCACAGCTCTGACTGACGTGACCTGCAGGAGGTCACAGCTCTGACTGACGTGACCTGCAGGAGGTCACAGCTCTGACTCTGACTGACGTGACCTGCTGGAGGTCACAGCTCTGACTGACGTGACCTGCAGGAGGTCACAGCTCTGACTGACGTGACCTGCTGGAGGTCACAGCTCTGACTGACGTGACCTGCTGGAGGTCACAGCTCTGACTGACGTGACCTGCTGGAGGTCACAGCTCTGACTGACGTGACCTGCAGGAGGTCACAGCTCTGACTCGACGTGACCTGCTGGAGGTCACAGCTCTGACTGACGTGACCTGCAGGAGGTCACAGCTCTGACTGACGTGACCTGCAGGAGGTCACGGCTCTGACTGACGTGACCTGCAGGAGGTCACAGCTCTGACTGACGTGACCTGCTGGAGGTCACAGCCTCTGACTGACGTGACCTGCAGGAGGTCACAGCTCTGACTGACGTGACCTGCAGGAGGTCACAGCTCCTGAACTGGCGTGACCTGCAGGAGGTCACAGCTCTGACTGACGTGACCTGCAGGAGGTCACAGCTTCTGACTGACGTGACCTGCAGGAGGTCACAGCTCTGACTGACGTGACCTGCAGGAGGTCACCGGTCTGAACAGGTGGATGGATTATCATAGGAGAAATGCTCACTAACAGGAGACCAACACTTTACATTTATTTTTATAAAGTGTAGATTTTACAATCTTGAGTCAGCTCAGCTATCCTGTTACAAATCTGTTGTTCTGCCCCTGAACAAGGCAGATAACCCCACTGTTCCTCGGCCGTCATTGAAAATAGGAATTTGTTCTTAACTGACTTGCCTAGTTAAATAAAGATTAAATAAATACAAATGTCTACTGTTCGACAAATCCCAGGACTTGAACAAACATTGTGAGTGTAGATTTTTTAAATGTTTTTTTTTACCCTTATTTAACTAGGCAAGTCAGTTAAGAACAAATTCCTATTTTCAATGACGGCCTGGGAACAGTGGGTTAACAGCCTGTTCAGGGGCAGAACGACAGATTTGTACCTTGTCAGCTCGGGGATTTGAACTTGCAACCTTCCGGTTACTATACATTAATCAACCTAACATCCATGGGTGTGTTTTGTGTTACAAAGACGAAACATTCTATCCATGTAAAATATCATTTTGATATATTCATAGTTCACATGTTGTTTGTCACACGCGTCAGTACAACTGGTATAGACTGCACCATGGAAGTGTGTGTATCCAGAATGTTCCACCACCCAACTGGACGCAACTGTGGGAAACATTGGAGTCAACACGGACCAGCATCCCTGTGGAGACGCTTTCAACACATTGTAGAGTTCATGACCTGATGAATTGAGGCTGTTCTGAGGGGGAAGGGCGGCAACTCAATATTAGGAAGGATTTCTTAATATTTTGTCCACTGGTGAATATAAGTTAAGCTCTCCTCTCCCTGTGTCTATAGTCGTCAACAGGGTCGCAGTGAGACAGAGGAGTACTCTTCAGACAGCGAGAGTGAGAGCGAAGACGAGGAGGAACTACAGATGATCCTGAAGAGCTGCACAAACAGAACGAAGAACTGAGGTGAGAGATTCTGAGGGGGAGAAGAGAGAGCGGGGGGATGTCTGAGCTCTGGATGTACTTAGTGCTTTATTCTGTGTCATCTAGTTTTCCTTCTTGTTGCTGTCTCCCTCTCTTTGTCTGTCTGTCTCTCTTTCTCCTCTCTCTCTCTTTGTCTGTCTCTCTCTCTGTCTGTCTCTCTCTTTCTGTCTCTCTCCCTCTCTCTGTCTCTGTCTGTCTGAACGGTCTCTCTCTTGTGTCTCCATCTCGCCCATTCTCCAGAACAAGAACACCCACTTCCAACCAGGCCATCCATGAGGAGCAGGAAGCCATCTTGGGAACTGCGCGTTCAGCTCCGCCTCCTCCAGACCCACAAGCTACAGGAGCTGACAGCTCCCACCTCCAGCAGAACAGGCTCCGCCCATACAGCTAACCCCGAGGCGAGGAGCGAGGAGCAGACCAAACGTTCCATTGGTGCAGTGGTTTCCCCTGCAGCAGCAGAGCCAGTGGTGGCGGTCGAAGCCAAGAACGGGAAAGCTGTCACCGCCAAGGATCCCCCTAAACCTTCCCCTAGTAAAGATAGGAGGGAGACCAACCTGTGAGCTCCTCTGCAGCTCTACACATCCCTCTCCATCTCTCCCTGGTCTCTATCCATCTCTCCCTGGCCTCTACCCATCTGGCCTCTACCCATCTCTCCCTGTCTCTATCCATCTCTCCCTGGCCTCTACCCATCTGGCCTCTACCCATCTCTCCCTGTCTCTATCCATCTGGTCTCTATCCATCTCTCCCTGGCCTCTACCCATCTGGCCTCTACCCATCTCTCCCTGTCTCTATCCATCTGGTCTCTATCCATCTCTCCCTGTCTCTATCCATCTGGTCTCTATTCATCTCTCCCTGGTCTCTATCCATCTGGTCTCTATCCATCTCTCCCTGTCTCTATCCATCTGGTCTCTATCCATCTCTCCCTGGTCTCTATCCATCTGGTCTCTATCCATCTCTCCCTGTCTCTATCCATCTGGTCTGTATTCATCTCTCCCTGGTCTCTATCCATCTGGTCTCTATCCATCTCTCCCTGTCTCTATCCATCTGGTCTCTATCCATCTCTCCCTGGTCTCTATCCATCTGGCCTCTATCCATCTCTCCCTGTCTCTATCCATCTGGTCTCTATCCATCTCTCCCTGGTCTCTATCCATCTGGTCTCTATCATCTCTCCTGTCTCTATCCATCTGGTCTCTATCCATCTCTCCCTGGTCTCTACCCATCTCTCCTGTCTCTATCCATCTGGTCTCTATTCATCTCTCCCTGTCTCTATCCATCTGGTCTCTATCCATCTCTCCCTTGTCTCTATCCATCTGGTCTCTATTCATCTCTCCCTGTCTCTATCCATCTGGTCTCTATTCATCTCTCCCTTGTCTCTATCCATCTGGTCTCTATCCATCTCTCCCTGTCTCTATCCATCTGGTCTCTATTCATCTATCCATCTGGTCTCTATCCATCTATCCCTGGTCTCTATTCATCTGGTCTGTATTCATCTCTCCCTTGTCTCTATCCATCTGGTCTCTATCCATCTCTCCCTGTCTCTATCCATCTGGTCTCTATTCATCTATCCATCTGGTCTCTATCCATCTATCCCTGGTCTCTATCCATCTGGTCTCTATTCATCTCTCCCTGTCTCTATCCATCTGGTCTCTATCCCATCTGGTCTCTATTCATCTATCCCTGGTCTCTATCCATCTGGTCTCTATTCATCTCTCCCTGGTCTCTTCATCTCTCCCTGGGCTCTTCATCTCTCCCTGGGCTCTTCATCTCTCCCTGGGCTCTTCATTCTCCCTGGGCTCTTCATCTCTCCCTGGGCCTCTTCATCTCCCTGGGCTCTTCATCTCTCCCTGGGCTCTTCATCTCTCCCTGGGCCTCTTCATCTCTCCCTGGCCTCTACCCATCTCTCCCTGGCCTCTACCCATCTCTCCCTGGCCTCTACCCATCTCTCCCTGGCCTCTACCCATCTCTCCCTGGCCTCTACCCATCTCTCCCTGACCTCTACCCATCTCTCCCTGGCCTCTACCCATCTCTCCCTGGCCTCTACCCATCTCTCCTGGCCTCTACCCATCTCTCCCTGGCCTCTACCCATCTCTCCCTGGCCTCTGCCCATCTCTCCCTGACCTCTACCCATCTCTCCCTGACCTCTACCCATCTCTCCCTGACCTCTACCCATCTCCCTGACCTCTACCCATCTCTCCCTGACCTCTACCCATCTCTCCCTGACCTCTACCCATCTCTCCCTGACCTCTACCCATCTCTCCCTGACCTCTACCCATCTCTCCCTGGCCTCTACCCATCTCTCCCTGGCCTCTACCCATCTCTCCCTGGCCTCTACCCATCTCTCCCTGGCCTCTACCCATCTCTCCCTGGCTCTCTACCCATCTCTCCTGGCCTCTACCCATCTCTCCCTGACCTCTACCCATCTCTCCCTGACCTCTACCCATCTCTCCCTGACCTCTACCCATCTCTCCCTGACCTCTACCCATCTCCCCTGACCTCTACCCATCTCTCCCTGACCTCTACCCATCTCTCCCTGACCTCTACCCATCTCTCCCTGGCCTCTACCCATCTCTCCCTGGCCTCTACCCATCTCCCTGGCCTCTACCCATCTCTCCCTGGCCTCTACCCATCTCTCCCTGGCCTCTACCCATCTCTCCCTGACCTCTACCCCATCTCTCCCTGGCCTCTACCCATCTCTCCCTGGCCTCTACCCATCTCTCCCTGACCTCTACCCATCTCTCCCTGGCCTCTACCCATCTCTCCCTGGCCTCTACCCATCTCTCTTTGGCCTCTACCCATCTCTTTGGCCTCTACCCATCTCTCTTTGGCCTCTACCCATCTCTCTTTGGCCTCTACCCATCTCTCTTTGGCCTCTACCCATCTCTCTTTGGCCTCTACCCATCTCTCCCTGGCCTCTACCCATCTCTCCCTGGCCTCTACCCATCTCTCCCTGGCCTCTACCCATCTCTCCCTGGCCTCTACCCATCTCTCCCTGGCCTCTACCCATCTCTCTTTGGCCTCTACCCATCTCTCCCTGGCCTCTACCCATCTCTCTGGCCTCTACCCATCTCTCCCTGGCCTCTACCCATCTCTCCTTGGTCTCTATCCATCTCTCTATCTCTCCCTGGTTTCTATTCATCTCTCCCTGGTCTCTATTCATCTCTCCCTGGACTCTATCCATCTCTCCCTGGTCTCTATCCACCTCTCCCCTTCTCCCTGGCCAAGCGAGGAGGTAGGAGAGGAGGAGGTAGGAGAAAGTAGGAGAGGAGGAGGTAGGAGAGGAGGAGGTAGAGGAGGAGGAGGAGGTAGGAGAGGAGGAGGAGGTAGGAGAGGAGGAGGAGGTAGAGAGGAGGAGGAGGTAGAGAGGAGGAGGAGGTAGGAGAGGAGGAGGAGGTAGGAGAGGAGGAGGAGGAGGAGGTAGGAGAGGAGGAGGAGGTAGG
>NW_027013718.1:0-15380 GCF_036934945.1 Oncorhynchus masou masou | reverse complement strand
GGATTAGTTTGGCTCTACCCGAACAGGGTTCGGCTCTTCCTCCCGAGCAGGGAGAGGAAGATCTGTGGAATCACTACACACCATACAAGCAAGCAAAATTGTCTGTGCGATTCAATTTCATTCAATTTCATTCCACACGTGAGAATGTAAGGAATTAAGTGAAAGGCAATCGTTGTAAACACACAGCACACATGATTATTTTGCACTCATAAATAGGCATGATATCAAATAAGACATGCTGATACATAATATAAAGAGAATGGCAGGGTCTAGTTTAGTAAGAGTCAGTGTCACTTGTGACATATACATTACGTTCAAATACAGTGATGCAAAAAGGAGTCTCTGTCCTTTCCTAACAGATCCAAAACCAGACATTAGAGTCAATATTGATGAGGACTTCAACATCATCTGTTTGATTCCTGGATCCGTCAGTCCTGACTCCACCTGTAACCTGTATGTTGGAGAGGAGAGTCAGCCGTCCTTCACAGTAAGATCAAGAGAAAAGCCATCTCAGCATCCGGACAGCAGTTCTGTCAATTCACTCCAAAACATAGTGATGTGATCAGTCGTCTACAGTCAGTGAGGCGTAAGGAGGTGAGCTGTGACTACAGAGTGAGCTCAGGACCAAACTCTCTCTCTCCACGCAGTTATGGGCACAGCTTTGCACGTGAGTCATAATCTAAACATATCTATCAGTGCTGCATGTCTTCATGATCTGACTCACTTTGATTTTAGCATCTTCTTAGTATTACTATATTAATTCTGACCAACAAACTAAATACCACATTTCAATCCCAAATGATTTCAGATCTGGTGGGAGTTCACATCAGTGATCCAACAACTATACAGACACCTTCTATAGCAGGTAGACTACACATTTGTGCTTTTATAGTGACACTGCTTTTATTTTTAAAGCAACACAAGTTTCAGCAATAAGAATAGTTGTGTTAATGTGTAAATGAAGCTGTTCTGTTAGATAATTAAGCTGTTCTATAGATATGACACCAGCCTCAACACCAACGTCTGGGATCATCAGCACAAGTATTATAATGTCTGTGCTCATCTAGTAGTGTTTAGATCGTATCTATACTCTGTTAGGCTTCAGCTGTTAGTTACATGGGGACCTTATTCTAGGAAGCTGATAACAACAATCAACACCTTATCTGTCCTGAAAGACTTGATCACCTTATGAATTGGTCTCATCATCTCTATAATGAGGAGAAATATAATCTACCAGGGCAGGAAGCAATCTGTCCATAGTGATTTTATAGTCCTACTTTTCCCACTTTGAATAGACAAGTCATGAAGGTATTTCAAAAGGACAACAACACCATGATGATCATTAATACAGTCATTAATAAAATACTACTTTCATTAATATGTGTTTTCTCAGTGGGTTTGACTCCAGGTCCTGGGTCATTTTTGCCGCCCAGCACGACAGTGAGTCCTACAGAAGGTGTGTTGGGCCTCTAAATGACCATCTCAGCAAATACCAATTGTACAGTCAATGGTTTAGATTACAGGCCTGTAAAATTAGGTGAACAAAATGTTAATGTAAAACCTTATTCTTGTGTAATCATATTGCTTCCAACTAGTTTTGACTGTTACTTCTACTTTGACCACAGTGACACCAACTACCAGTAAGTAGGCCCACTAATTTTAACTTACATGTATATTTTTTGTTTACATGAATTCACTAAAGCTCCTTCCGATTTATGAATTGACGCATGCTTGTAATTTCTGTCCAGATTTGTGTACTTTTAGTCCATCTGATTTGTAGGTAATGTGTAGTGTACTTCTCTCTTTCTGCTTATTGAATGCCCTTAGATATTAAATGAATGTACATTTGTTCTCGTGTCATCTCTTTTCACCAGGTTTGACCTTTCCTTTGACCCCCAGCACGGCAGTGAATCCTACATCAGGTGTGTTGGTCATCTTTCTCTAGTTTAGCAGATAGGACCTAAACAAATAGACTAGCTTTATTTTAGCCATGTTTTTACTAACAAATATCCCCTGATTAAAAAAAGAGGTTGATATTCCATTAATTAAATCAACCCATTTAGATACCTTTTATTATTGTATAATCAGATCCAGTAACTTTGCTTTGCACCAGGTTCAACGACTTGTTCTACTTTGACAACTGACACCCAAAAGAGTCCACATGATTTTAGTTTAGTGGCGTAATAAGTTGTGTTGTGTGTTAACTGTTATTAATCAGTCTCTCTCTTGCATGTACCCAGGAGGTCAAAGCTCCACAGAAAGCGTTCTGGGTAAGCATCCATCTCTAGCTGACTACCTGTCTTTTCTCAGACAAATGAGACATTTACAGGAAGGAAGTGGAGTTTACAATAAAAATTATTCTATATTATTCTCAGAAAATAAATGTCGTCCCCCAACTCCCTTACCATGTAGGTAAAAAATAATGAAGTTTTCTTACAAGTGTATATGGTTGAGCATGAGTACGGCGCTCAGAGCCCATACAAGACAAAAAGATATCCGCTGTATTGTGCAGTCAACAGAAGTCAGAAATAACATTCTAAACATTCATTTACCTTTGATGATCTTCATCAGAATGCACTCCCAGGAATCCCAGTTCCACAATAAATGTTTGTTTTGTTCGATAATATCCATCATTTATGTCCAAATAACTCTGTTTTGATCGCACGTTCAGTACACAATCTAAACTCAGGACTGGCAGGTCCAGGCAAAAGTTCAGACGAAAAGTCATATTACAGTCCGTAGAAACATGTCAAACTAAGTATAGAATCAATCTTTAGGATGTTTTTAACATAAATCTTCAATAATGATTCAACCGGAGGAGTCGGTTGGAACTGAGCTCGATCTCACGTCAACGCGCATGGTCAGTGCATGTTCAGCTCATGGCAGACCTTACTCAATCCTCTCTCATTCACCCCCACTTCACAGTAGAAGCATCAAACAAGGTTCTAAAGACTGTTGACATCTAGTAGCCTTAGGAAGTGCAACATGACCAATATCCCACTGTTTCTTCAATAGGCAATGAGTTGAGAAACGACCAACTCCCAGATTTCACTTCCTGGATGGATTTTTTTCTCAGATTTTTGCCTTTGCCATATGAGTTCTGTTATACTCACAGACATCATTCAAACAGTTTTGGAAACCTCAGAGTGTTTTCTATCCAAATATACGAATAATATGCATATATTAGCAACTGGACTGAGTAGCAGGCAGTTTACTCTGGGAACCTTATTCATCCAAGCTACTCAATACTGCCCCCCAGCCATAAGAAGTTAAAGGGGCATCCCATGGTACACCATAAGCTTCTAAGGCTCTGGGTTTTAACAATATTCAAAATTCTGAAAATTGTGAATCTTTCTACTGACTGAGTTGTGTTGTTTTCTAACAGAAATAATGAATACCTTTCTTCTTGTGTGTAATCAGATCCAGAATTAACTTTTTATTACTTTCCAACAGTTTCGACTGTTACTTCTACTTTGACCCCTGACATCACAGTGAGACCAACTAGTAAGTATCCCTTACTTTTGCAATTACATTTTTAGTTCACTCTTACTTCACTGAAGCTCCAACAGGTTTACTCATAGACTTATTCATGGCTGCTTGTACGTTCACTCTAAATTGTACTTTTCTTCGATATGAATAGCGCCGGAGGGGATGGCTGCCATTTTACGGGTTCCTAACAAATTGTGCTATTCTGGGTGTTTTTTTGCGTTGTTTGTAACTTGTTTTACACATAATGTTTCTGCCACTGTCTCTTATGACTGAAAAGAGCTTCTGGACATCAGAACAGTGATTACTCACTGGGCGAAGATTTTTTTTCTTTAATGAATTGAAGGAGAAAGATTTACGTCTTTTCACGGACCAGGCCCAAAGCCCTGTCATTCACATGAAGAGGAGAAGACCGATACAGGGGCCGCAGATCCTGATGCTTGGTGAGAATTAATCTGCAAGTGGATAATCCTGCTTTACCATCCGTATCTTATGTTTCACCGAGTCATGGCTGAACAAGGACATGGATCATATACAGTTGGCTGGATTTACCGTGTATCGGCAAGACAGAACAATAAACCTCCGGTAAGACGAGGGCTGGTGGTCTGTCTATTTGTCAAAAACAGCTGGTGGGCAAATATTAAGGAAGTCTAGAGGTTTTGCTCGCCTGAGGTAGAGTATCTCATGATAAACTGTAATCCACACAATATACCAAGAGAGTTTATCTATATTTTTTGTAGCTGTCTATTTACCACCACAAACCGATGCAGGCACTAAAACCGCACTCAACAAGCTGTATAAGGCCATAAGCAGACAAGATAATGCTCATCCAGAAGTGGTGCTCTTAGTGCTGGAGACTTTAATGCAGGATAACTTTAATCCATGTTACCTAATTTCTACCAGCATGTCAAATGTGCAACCAGAGAAAAATAAAATCTAGACCACCTTTACTCCACACACAGAGATGTGTACAAATCTCTCCCTCACCCTCCATTTGGAAAATCTGACCATAATTATATTGATTCCTGCTAACCTGCAAAAACTTAAGCAAGACTTACCATTGACTCGCTCATTACAGAAGTGGTCAGATGACACGCATGCTATGCTACATGACTGTTTTGCTAGCACAGACTGAAATATGTTTTGGGATCCATCCGATGGCATTGAGGAGTACACTACATTACCGACTTCATCTGTACGTACATATGCCAACCAGAAGCCATGGATTACAGGCAACATCCGCGCTGAGCAAAAATCTAAAGCTGCTGCTTTCAAGGAGCGAGACACTAACCCGGATGCTTATAAGAAATCCTGCTATGCCCTCAGATGAACCATCAAACAGGCAAAGCATTAATACAGGTTTAAGATTGAATCCTACTACACTGGCTCTGACGCTCGATGGATGTGGCAAGGCTTGCAAACTATTACGGATTACAAAGGGAAACCCAACCATCAGCTGCCCAGTGGCAAAAGCCTACCAAACAAGCTAAATGCCTTCTATGCTTGCTTCAAGGCAAGCAACACTGAACCTTGCATGAAATCACCAGCTGTTTCGGATGAATGTGAGATCACGCTCTCCGTTGCCGATGTGAGTAAGACCTTTAAACAGGTCAACATTCACTTGGCTGCAGGGCCAGACGGATTACCAGGACGCATACTGAGAACATGCACTGACCAACTGGCAAGTGTCTTCACGGACATTTTCAACCTCTCCCTGACCGAGTCTGTAATACACAAACTGACATGGTCCAAACACACCAAGACAGTCTTGATGGCATGACAATGCCTATCCCCTCTCAGGAGACCGAAAAGATTTGGCATGGGACCTCAGATCCTCAAAAAGTTATACAGCTGCACCATCGAGAGCATCCTGACTGATTGCATCACCGCTTGGTATGGCAACTGCTCGTAGAGGTTAGTGCGTACGGCCCAGTGCATCACTGGGGACAAGCTTCCTGCCATCCAGGACATCTATACCAGGCGGGGTCAGAGAAAGGACCTAAAAATTGTCAAGACTCCAGACACGCAAGTCAAAAACTGTTCTCTCTGCTACCGCATGGCAAGTGGTACCGGATCGCCAAGTCTAAGTCCAAAAGGCTCAAATGGCTAACCAGACTATTTGCATTGATCTCCTTTTACGCTGCTGCTACTCGCTGTTTATTACCTATAAATAGTCACTTTACACCTTCCTACATATACATATTACCTGAATTACCTATAGCCTCGTTTTTTAAATGACATTTTATTTCTTTAGAATCTTTTTAGCAAATATTTTCTTACTTAAAAAAAATGCATTGTTGTAAGTGTTTCATGGTAAGGTTGTATTCAGCGCATGTGACAAAAAAACATTTTATTTGATATGAAACAAATGTAAATCTCATCACTTCTCACCAGGTTTGACCTCTCCTTTGGCCCCCAGCACAGCAGTGAATCCTACATCAGGTGTGTTGGTCATCTTTAGTTAGTTAAAATAAGTAAATTGTTTTCAGTTTCTTACCCAGGTGTTTGTATTCTTTCCTCATTACAAATGTGCCTAATTACTAGAAATGAGGTTGATCTTGGATTGATTAAATCCTCCCATAAAGATACCTTATTGTATAACCAGATCCAATGACTTTGCACCAGATTTGACTGTTAATCCTACTTTGACAACTGACACACCAACGAGTCCAACTGAAAGTGAGTATGGCCACATGATTTGTTTATTGGTGTTTACTAGTTGTGATGTGTGTTAACTGTTAACAAACTGTCATGCATAGGTGTAATAGGTGGCAGGAAGTCAGGCGCAGGAGAGTCAAATGGAGTTTAAAATGGAGTCTTTTAATAAAGTTCCAAGAGTATGCTCCATAACAATAAATGTACAAACAAACAAAAACATGGGTACGAGGACCCGACGCGCACCTATACAACACTCACACTACTCTGACAATAAAACAATCTCTGACAAAGACATGAGGGGAAACAGAGGGTTAAATACACAACAGGTAATGAATGGGATTGAAAACAGGTGTGTGGGAAGACAAGACAAAACCAATGGAAAATGAAAAAAGGATCAATGATGGCTAGAAGACCGGTGACGTCGAACACCGCCCGAACAAGGAGAGGCAACGACTTCGGCAGAAGTTGTGACAGTACCCCCCCCCCCCCGACACCGGCCTCGGGGACGACCCGGAGGGCGAGGTGCAGGGCGATCCGGATGGAGACGGTGGAATTCTGATAACATGGAAGATCTAACACGTCCTCCACCGGAACCCAGCATCTCTCCTCCGGCCCGTACCCCTCCCAGTCCACGAGGTACTGAAGGGCCCTCGCCCGACGTCTCGAATCCAAAATGGATCGAACTGAGTACGCCGGGAACATCACGCACTTCAGCCTCCTGGAGCGGGCCAGCCACCATCGGCCTAAGGAGAGAGACATGGAACGAGGGGTTAATACGTAGTTAATACGGTGAGTGGGTAGTTGTAACCTATAACATACCTCGTTCACTCTCCTCAGGACTTTAAACGGCCCCACAAACCGCGGACCCAGCTTCCGGCAGAGCAGGCGAAGGGGCAGGTTTCGGGTCGAGAGCCAGACCCTGTCCCCTGGTGCAAACACTGGGGCCTCACTGCGGCGACGGTCTGCGCCAATTTTCTGGCGCCTTATGGCACGCTGAAGGTGGACGTGGGCTGCCTCCCAGGTTTCCTCAGCGTGCCGAAACCAATTGTCCACCGCAGGGGCCTCGGTCTGGCTCTGATGCCAAGGTGCCAGGACCAGCTGATACTCCCTTTCAATGTGTATTAGGGTAAGGTTAGTGGAGGAGTGACGTAGCGAGTTCTGAGCCATCTCTGCCCAGGGCACGAACTTCGCCCACTCCCCCGGCCGATCCTGGCAATAAGACCGCAGAAAACTATCCACATCCTGGTTAACTCTCCACCTGCCCATTACTCTCGGGGTGAAAACCTGAGGTAAGACTAACCGAGATCCCCAGACGCTCCATGAACGCCTTCCAGACCCTTGATGTGAACTGGGGACCCCGATCAGACACTATATCCTCAGGCACCCCATAGTGCCGGAAAACGTGTGTAAACAGGGCCTCTGCAGTTTGTAAGGCCGTAGGGAGACCGGGCAAAGGGAGGAGACGACAGGATTTTGAAAAACGATCCACAACAACCAGGATCGTGGTGTAACCCTGTGAAGGTGGAAGATCAGTCAAAAAATCCACCGACAGGTGCGACCATGGCCGTTGAGGAACGGGTAGAGGTTGTAGCTTACCTCTGGGCAGGTGTCTAGGAGCCTTGCACTGGGCGCACACCGAACAGGAAGAAACAAATCCTCACGTCCTTAGCTAAAGTGGGCCACCAGTACCTTCCCTTCAAGACAGCGCATCGTCGACCTATCCCAGGATGACCAGAGGTGGGTGACGTGTGAGCCCAATATATCAATCGGTCGCGGACAGCAGACGGAACGTACAGACGACCAGCTGGACACTCAGGGGGAGAAGGCTCTGCACGTGACGCCCGCTCAATGTCCGCGTCCAGCTCCCACACTACCGGCGCCACCAGACACGAAGCTGGGAGTATGGGAGTGGGATCCATGGACCGCTCCTCTGTGTCATACAGCCGAGACAATGCGTCTGCCTTAACGTTCTGGGAGCCTGGTCTGTAAGAAAGAGTAAACACAAAACGAGTGAAAAACATGGCCCACCTTGCCTGGTGAGGATTCAATCTCTTTGCCTGCCGGATATACTCCAGATTGCAGTGGTCAGTCCAGATGAGAAAAGGGTGTTTAGCCCCCTCAAGCCAATGCCTCCACACCTTCAAGGCTTCTACAACAGCTAATAGCTCTCGGTTCCCCACATCATAGTTTCGCGCCGCTGGGCTGAGCTTCTTCGAAAAGAAAGCACAGGGGCGAAGCTTCAGTGGCGTACCCGGACGCTGAGAGAGCACTGCTCCTATCCCAGCTTCGAATGCGTCCACCTCCACTATGAATGGCAAAGAGGATCCGGATGAGCCAGCACAGGCACCGAGGTAAACAGAGTCTGCAGGTGCTCAAAAGCCCTGTTCGCCTCAGCCGACCACTGCAAGCGCACCGGGCCCCCTTTAGCAGTGAGGTAATGGGAGCTGCCACCTAGCAAAACCCTGGATAAACCTCCGGTAGTAATTGGAAAACCCCCAAAAAACGCTGCAACTCCTTTACCGTGGTTGGAGTCGGCCAATTACGCACGGCTGTAATGCGGTCGCTCTCCATCTCCACTCCTGAAGTGGAAATCCGATGCCCTAGGAAGGAGATGGATTGTTGGAAAAACAAGCATTTCTCAGCCTTGACATATAGATCATGCTCCAACAGGCGACCAAGCACTCTGCGCACCAGGGACACATGCTCGGCACGTGTGGCAGAGTATATCAGAATATCATCGATATACACCACTACACCCTGCCCGTGCAGGTCCCTGAAGATCTCATCTACAAATGATTGGAAAACTGATGGAGCATTCATCAACCCATATGGCATGACCAGGTACTCATAATGACCTGAGGTAGTGCTAAATGCCGTCCTCCACTCATCACCCTTCTTAATATGCACCAGATTATACGCACTCCTGAGATCCAATTTTGTGAAAAAACGTGCCCCGTGCATTAACTCAATAACCGTATTGATCAGAGGTAGCGGGTAACTATATTTCACTGTGATTTTATTAAGACCTCGATAATCAATGCACGGGCGTAAACCGCCATCCTTTTTCACAAAAGCTCGAAGAGACGGGTGAAATGGATGGCTGAATGAACCCAATGCAGGGATTCAGAGACATATGTCTCCATAGCCTCCGTCTCCACTTGCGACAGGGGATACACTTGACTCTTGGGATATGCAGCGTCTACCAGGAGATCTATCGCACAATCCCCCGTCGATGGGGTGGTAATTGAGTCACCTTTTTACAGAAGGCAAGAGCCAAATCGGCATAGTCGGGGGAATGCGCACGGTGGAGACCTGGTCTGGACTTTCCACCGTAGTAGCACCAACGGAAACCCCCAAACACCTACCTGAGCATTCTCGCGACCACCCCGTGAGAGCCCTCTGTGGCCAAGAAACAGAGGGGTTATGACAAACTAACCAGGGTAGGCCTAGCACCACAGAATACGCAGAAGAATCAATAAGGAAAGACTAATCTTCTCCTTGTGACCCTCCTGCGTTATCATACACAAAGGTGCGGTTACTTCCTGATAAACCCTGACCTAATGGTCGACGATCTAAGGCATGAATAGTGAAAGGCATATCCACAGGAACAATAGGGATCCCTAAACTATGAGCTATACCAGTCTGCTGTTCCCACATGCGTCAAGAGGGCCACCATTGTTCCTGTTCCCAAGAAAGCTAAGGTAACTGAGCTAAACGACTACCGCCCCGTAGCACTCACTTCCGTCATCATGAAGTGCTTTGAGAGACTAGTCAAGGACCATATCACCTCCACCTGACACCCTAGACCCACTCCAATAGGTCCACAGACGATGCAATCTCAACCACACTGCCCTAACCCATCTGGACAAGAGGGATACCTATGTGAGAATGCTGTTCATCGACTACAGCTCGGCATTCAACACCATAGTACCCTCCAAGCTCGTCATCAAGCTCGAGACCCTGGGTCTCGACCCCGCCCTGTGCAACTGGGTACTGGACTTCCTGACGGGCCGCCCCAGGTGGTGAGGGTAGGTAACAACATCTCCTCCCCGCTGATCCTCAACACTGGGGCCCCACAAGGGTGCGTTCTGAGCCCTCTCCTGTACTCCCTGTTCACCCACGACTGCGTGGCCACGCACGCCTCCAACTCAATCATCAAGTTTGCGGACGACACAACAGTGGTAGGCTTGATTACCAACAACGAGACGGCCTACAGGGAGGAGGTGAGGGCCCTGGGAGCGTGGTGTCCAGGAAAAATAACCTCACACTCAACGTCAACAAAACTAAGTAGATGATTGTGGACTTCAGGAAACAGCAGAGGGAACACCCCCTATCCACATCGATGGAACAGTAGTGGAGAGAGTAGCAAGTTTTAAGTTCCTCGGCATACACATCACAGACAAACTGAATTGGTCCACTCGCACAGACAGCATCGTGAAGGCGCAGCAGCGCCTCTTCAACCTCAGGAGGCTGAAGAAATTCAGCTTGTCACCAAAAGCACAAACTTCTACAGATGCACAATCGAGAGCATCCCCGGCAGGCTGTATCACCGCCTGGTGGAAACTGCTCCGCCCTCAACCGTAAGGCTCTCCAGAGGGTAGTGGTCTGCACAACGCATCACCGGGGCAAACTACCTGCCCTCCAGGACACCTACACCACCCGATGTTACAGGAATGCCATAAAGATCATCAAGGACAACCCCCACCCGAGCCACTGCCTGTTCACCCCGCTATCATCAAGAAGGCGAGTCAGTACAGGTGCATCAAAGCTGGGACCGAGGAGACTGAAAAACAGCTTCTATCTCAAGGACATCAGACTGTTAAACAGCCACCACTAACATTGAGTGGCTGCTGCCAACACACTGACACTGACTCAACTCCAGCCACTTCAATAATGGGAATTGATGGGAAAGGATGTAAAATATATCACTAGCCACTTTAAACAATGCTACCTTATATAATGTTACTTACCCTACATTATTCATCTCATATGCATACGTATATACTGTACTCTATATCATCGACTGCATCCTTATGTAATACATGTATCACTAGACACTAACTATGCCACTTTGTTTACATACTCATCTCATATGTATATACTGTACTCGATACCATCTACTGTATCTTGCCTATGCTGCTCTGTACCATCACTCATTCATATATCCTTATGTACATATTCTTTATCCCCTTACACTGTGTATAAGACAGTAGTTTAGGAATTGTTAGTTAGATTACTTGGTTATTACTGCATTGTCGGAACTAGAAGCACAAGCATTTCGCTACACTCGCATTAACATCTGCTAACCATGTGTATGTGACAAATAAATTTGATTTGACTTTTATTAATGAAATTCCCAGCCGCATCTGAATCTACTAGCGCCTTATACTCGGAATGCAGTAAAAAAAAAAAAAAAAAAAAAAAAAATCAGGAAAAGAGACAAACATTAGTGCAGCAGAGGGCTCTCGATGAGAATGGTGCCTACTCACCTGGGGTGACGCCAGAATGCCCTGCCTGCCCTCTATTCCCAGAGGAACCAACCCGGCACCGACCAGCAGTGTGCCCTCTGCGACCATGAATGGTGCTCGGTGGGAACCCCCTCCGGTCTCCTGCGCACCATCCCTCCCAATTCCATAGGTTCGGGAGAGAGGGTGCGGGAGGATGGAACAACCAGACCCCGATCTAGACGTCCACGAGTAGCCAGCATGTTGTCCAGCTTTATGGACATGTCCACCAGCTGGTCGAAGGTGGTGTCTCTACAGGCCAGCTCCCGACGGACGTCCTCGCGTAGACTACAACGGTAATGGTCGGTCAGGGCCCTGTCGCTCCATACAGCGCCGGCAGCCAAGGTCCTAAACTCCAAAGCAAAATCCTGTGCACTCCTCGTCTCCTGCCTCAGATGATAGAGGAGCTCACCCGCTGCCTTGCCTTCAGGTGGGTGATCGGAATACTATCCGGAATTGGCGGGTGAACTCCTCAAAAATGGTCCAACGCCGCATCTCCCTTCTACACACAGCGCTGGCCCATTCCAGGGCTTTCCCGGTGAGGCATGAGACGAGGGCGTAACTCTCAGTCAGATGGTACTGGGGAGGCCGTGGCTAGATATAAATTCAGTTTGAGGAGGAAACCCTGGCAGCCGGCAGTATCTCCGTTGTATCCCGTAGGTAGGGATAAATGGATCCTCGATTCCGGAGAGGAAAAAAAAGTTCACGGGAGATTCCGGTTGTGGTGGCGCTGGAGAAACTCCCTGTCTCTCCCAGCGATCCATTTTCTGGACAATGTGCTCCATGACGGAGCTGATACAGTCAAGCTCCTCGCTTGTTTTGAACGCGTTCCTCCAGGTCCATGGGCATAGTGTCCTCTCCTGCTGACTTCATATATATAGGGTCAGAGATTCTGTCATGCATAGGTGTAATAGGTGGCAGGAAGTCAGGCGCAGGAGAGTCAAATGGAGTTTAAAATGGAGTCTTTTAATAAAGTTCCAAGAGTATGCTCCATAACAATAAATGTACAAACAAACAAAACATGGGTACGAGGACTGACGCACACCTATACAACACTCACACTACACTGACAATAAAACAATCTCTGACAAAGACATGAGGGGAAACAGAGGGTTAAATACACAACAGGTAATGAATGGGATTGAAAACAGGTGTGTGGGAAGACAAAGACAAAACCAATGGAAAATGAAAAAAGGATCAATGATGGCTAGAAGACGGGTGACGTCGAACGCCGAGCACCGCGAACAAGGAGAGGCAACGACTTCGGCAGAAGTCGTGACATCTATCTTGCTCCGCCGGGAAGTCCCATTAGTTCTCTTATTTAGTGCTTAAACAGACAAGTTATGTTTGCAAGATTTAGCTTATTCAAAATTCATAATTAATTCATCATTAACTTTTGTTTCATGCATGTGACCAGCAATACCTCACAAGGCTTCTTCTCTTCAGCTGAGACACCTTTCAGGTTTCAAAACAATGTTCTTGGCACACTGCCAAATTGTTTATACTGATAGTGAGGATTCCTCCCAGTCACGATCAGTCAGTTGCATGACCCAGTCCAATTGGTTATTAGAAAAGCACAAACATAACATTTTCCTTCGCAGACTCAAATGTAAAATGTTTAGCTAACTGGCTGTCTTTTCTCACATATATGAAAACGGAAATGTTCTGAAGACTACTAATAAAGTGGTATTCTAATACCTGTCTACAATTGAAGTATTTACATTTGGATTAGAGCTAATGACATCTCCTGATGACATCATGTCACCAAACAGAGGTGCAATTATGGCAGACAGCAGTGGGTATGGCTTCTGGAGTGGGCGTGTTCTTGATGGGATTGACAGCTGTCTATCTCTGCAGGAGGACCAGTGAGTACTTCTGATTCTGCATAACAAATAACTTGCAAACATTTTCCTTCTCATATTAATGTAAGTGCCTTTGACATGGGTTAATCTTTCAACTCCTTTTGGTGATATCGTGTAGTGTAGGCTATATTCAATATCATTCATTTAGCCTCATTTGTTTTTCAGAGAAAACCAATTCTCTGAGGTAAGAATTCCCTTGTGAATATGATGCAGATTGTATCAACCTTTAGTTCTGTATTGTCCATGATGAGATTCTTACCACAACCTTCTTATATACTTTTATGTTGTACAGACCTACAGCCAGACAGGATGATCACAGCCAATGTATGTTCCAAACAAAATACATCAAAACATACACACACTACTAACAGCTACACACATGCATGTACAAACACAAATTCTAATTTAAGATGTATTTATTCTGTTGTAGGTGATTTGGTGATGGGAGCTATAGCAGTGCAGGCATGTTGGATTCAAGGGATGCTGGGATCTATTCTCTCATCACCTCTGTAGTCCACATTTTTGCCCTCAAGGTGAGTTTGTAACATAATGTCTTCTGTCCCCCCACCCCACACACAGGACAGCCTCTTACTTTGTCTCTCTCCGTGAGGTGCAGGTCCTGTGCAGGTATCTGCAAATGAAGATGTAAGTACAGCAAAATAATAGCCTTGGATATAGATACAGATATACTTGTTTTCGTACAAAAAAGACAGACAGTCTGAGGGATAATAAGGATCTTTCTCTCTCTCTTTCCTCCAGGCTGATTCAGAGAATGCAGGGGTCTACAGCCTGGTCACTTCTGTACCATCCACAACTTTACCATTAGGTTTGTCTGTTTTTAACTCTGTCCCAATGTTTCATAACATGTAGGGCTTTTATAGGACTCAAAGTTGTTTAGGCTTGTTTGTTGGTCTGAGGTAGTCATATCAGTAGCATGTATATGTATAAGTTATACATAAGATAATGTGTTAGAGCATGAGAGCTGTAGGTCTACAGGATGGTTTGAGTCAGGAGGAGAAGTGACTTGTGTGTGTGTGTGTGTGTGTACATACTGACTCACTCACGCTCCTTCTGTGTTGTACAGGTCCTTTTGAAGAAAATGGTTCTTTGAGACTGTGGTCCCAGCTCTTCGGGTCATTGACCAGGTCCTGCCGTGTAGTTCTGGGCTGATCCCTCACCTTTCTCATGATCATTGATGCCCCACGAGGTGAGATCTTGCATGGAGCCCCAGACTGAGGGTGATCGTCATCTTGAACTTCTTCCATTTTCAAAATAATTGCACCAATAGTTGTTACCTTCTCATCAAGCTGCTTGCCCTTGTCCTGTAGCCCATCCCAGCCTTGTGCAGGTCCACAATTTTATCCCTGATGTCCTTACACAGCTCTCTGGTCTTGGCCATTGTGGAGAGTTTGGAGTCTGTTTGATTGAGTGTGTGGACAGATGTCTTTTATACAGGTAACGAGTTCAAACAGGTGCAGTTAATACAGGTAATGAGTGGAGAAAAGGAGGGCTTCTTAAAGAAGAACTAACAGGTCTGTGAGAGCCGGAATTCTTACTGGTTGGTAGGTGATCAAATACTTATGTCATGCAATACAATGCTAATGAATTACTTACAAAACATACAATGTGATTTTCTGGATTTTTGTTTTAGATTCCGTCTCTCACAGTTGAAGTATACCTATGATGAAAATTACAGACCTCTACATGCTTTATAAGTAGGAAAAGCTGCAAAATCAGCAGTGTATCAAATATTTGTTCTCCCCACTGTAAGACCTTTAAGGTACAGCAAATACAAATCCTATGGTTTTTTCTCCGTTTGAAATGCTCTCTTCTGTAAAACAAAAAATTATGCAGAATAAATTAACTTTGA
>NW_027013717.1:0-15382 GCF_036934945.1 Oncorhynchus masou masou | reverse complement strand
ACTCCATAGAACTGTTTAGAGGGGTCTACTGTGGTGCCACTCCATAGAACTGTTTAGAGGGGTCTACTGTGGTGCCACTCCATAGAACTGTTTAGAGGGGTCTACTGTGGTGCCACTCCATAGAACTGTTTAGAGGGGTCTACTGTAGTGCCACTCCATAGAACTGTTTAGAGGGGTCTACTGTGGTGCCACTCCATAGAACTGTTTAGAGGGGTCTACTGTGGTGCCACTCCATAGAACTGTTTAGAGGGGTCTACTGTGGTGCCACTCCATAGAACTGTTTAGAGGGGTCTACTGTAGTGCCACTCCATAGAACTGTTTAGAGGGGTCTACTGTGGTGCCACTCCATAGAACTGTTTAGAGGGGTCTACTGTGGTGCCACTCCATAGAACTGTTTAGAGGGGTCTACTGTGGTGCCACTCCATAGAACTGTTTAGAGGGGTCTACTGTGGTGCCACTCCATAGAACTGTTTAGAGGGGTCTACTGTAGTGCCACTCCATAGAACTGTTTAGAGGGGTCTACTGTGGTGCCACTCCATAGAACTGTTTAGAGGGGTCTACTGTGGTGCCACTCCATAGAACTGTTTAGAGGGGTCTACTGTGGTGCCACTCCATAGAACTGTTTAGAGGGGTCTACTGTGGTGCCACTCCATAGAACTGTTTAGAGGGGTCTACTGTGGTGCCACTCCATAGAACTGTTTAGAGGGTCTACTGTGGTGCCACTCCATAGAACTGTTTAGAGGGGTCTACTGTGGTGCCACTCCATAGAACTGTTTAGAGGGGTCTACTGTGGTGCCACTCCATAGAACTGTTTAGAGGGGTCTACTGTAGTGCCACTCCATAGAACTGTTTAGAGGGGTCTACTGTAGTGCCACTCCATAGAACTGTTTAGAGGGGTCTACTGTGGTGCCACTCCATAGAACTGTTTAGAGGGGTCTACTGTGGTGCCACTCCATAGAACTGTTTAGAGGGGTCTACTGTGGTGCCACTCCATAGAACTGTTTAGAGGGGTCTACTGTGGTGCCACTCCATAGAACTGTTTAGAGGGGTCTACTGTGGTGCCACTCCATAGAACTGTTTAGAGGGGTCTACTGTGGTGCCACTCCATAGAACTGTTTAGAGGGGTCTACTGTGGTGCCACTCCATAGAACTGTTTAGAGGGGTCTACTGTGGTGCCACTCCATAGAACTGTTTAGAGGGCTCTTGTGCCACCCATAGAACGTTGAGGGTCTACTGTGGTGCCACCCATAGAACTGTTTAGAGGGTCTACTGTGGTGCCACTCCATAGAACTGTTTAGAGGGGTCTACTGTGGTGCCACTCCATAGAACTGTTTAGAGGGGTCTACTGTGGTGCCACTCCATAGAACTGTTTAGAGGGGTCTACTGTAGTGCCACTCCATAGAACTGTTTAGAGGGGTCTACTGTGGTGCCACTCCATAGAACTGTTTAGAGGGGTCTACTGTGGTGCCACTCCATAGAACTGTTTAGAGGGGTCTACTGTGGTGCCACTCCATAGAACTGTTTAGAGGGGTCTACTGTGGTGCCACTCCATAGAACTGTTTAGAGGGGTCTACTGTGGTGCCACTCCATAGAACTGTTTAGAGGGGTCTACTGTGGTGCCACTCCATAGAACTGTTTAGAGGGGTCTACTGTGGTGCCACTCCATAGAACTGTTTAGAGGGGTCTACTGTGGTGCCACTCCATAGAACTGTTTAGAGGGGTCTACTGTAGTGCCACTCCATAGAACTGTTTAGAGGGGTCTACTGTAGTGCCACTAACAGAACTGTTTAGGAGGGTCACTGTGGTGCCACCCAGAACTGTTTAGAGGGGCCTGACTGGGGTGGTGCCACTCCGTAGAACTGTTTCGAGGGTCTACTGAAAGCACCCAGAACCAGCTGAGGGGGTCTACTGTAGTGCCACTCCATAGAACTGTTTAGAGGGGTCTACTGTAGTGCCACCTATAGAACTGTTTAGAGGGGTCTACTGTGGTGCCACTCCATAGAACTGTTTCGAGGGGTCACTGTGGTGCTTACCCATAGAACTGTTTGAGGGAATTACTGCTTACCCATAGAACTGTTTAGAGGTTCAGTCAAAGTTAGCTCACAGAATCGCTGAGGGTCAGCCAGTGCTACTAAATAGAACTGTTTGAGGTTCTACTGGTACCCATGGTCAAGCTGAGGTCTACTGTGCAAGCTGTCCATAGAACTGTTTGTAGGGTTCACTGTGGTGCCACTCCACAGAACTGTTTAGGAGGGGTCTACTGTGGTGCCACTCCGTAGAACTGTTTCTTGAGGGGTCTATCATGTTTACCCATCCATAGAACTGTTTAGAGGGGGTCTACTGTGGTGCCACTCCATAGAACTGTTTAGAGGGGTCTACTGTGGTGCCACTCCATAGAACTGTTTAGAGGGGCACTACTGTGGTGCCACTCCATAGAACTGTTTAGAGGGGTCTACTGTGGTGCCACTCCATAGAACTGTTTAGAGGGGTCTACTGTGGTGCCACTCCATAGAACTGTTTAGAGTGTGGGTCTACTGTAGTGCCACTAAATAGAACTGTTTAGAGGGGCTCCTACTGTGGCAGCCACTCCATAGAACTGTTTAGAGGGGTTCACTGTGGTGCCACTCCGTAGAACTGTTTCGGGAGGGGTCTACTGTGGTGCCACTCCATAGAACTGTTTAGAGGGGTCTACTGTAGTGCCACTCCATAGAACTGTTTAGAGGGGTCTACTGTAGTGCCACTCCATGGAACTGTTTAGAGGGGTCTATAGTGCCACTCCATAGAACTGTTTTCCATAGAACTGTTTAGGGTCTACTGTTTAGAGGGGTGTGGTGCCACTCCATAGAACTGTTTAGAGGGTCTACTGTAGTGCCACTCCATAGAACTGTTTAGAGGGGGTCTACTGTGGTGCCACCCATAGAACTGTTTTAGAGGGGTCTACTGTGGTACCACTCCATAGAACTGTTTAGGAGGGGTCTTTACTGTGGTGCCACTCCATAGAACTGTTTAGAGGGGTCTACTGTGGTGCCACTCCATAGAACTGTTTAGAGGGTCTACTGTAGTGCCACTCCATAGAACTGTTTAGAGGGGTCTACTGTGGTGCCACTCCATAGAACTGTTTAGAGGGGTCTACTGTTTCGGTGCCACTCCATAGAACTGTTTAGAGGGGTCTACTGTGAACTGTTTAGAGGGGGCCACTCCATAGAACTGTTTAGAGGGGTCTACTGGTGCCACTCCATAGAACTGTTTAGAGGGTCTACTGTGGTGCCACTCCATAGAACTGTTTAGAGGGGTCTACTGTGGTGCCACTCCATAGAACTGTTTAGAGGGGTCTACTGTGGTGCCACTCCTGTTTAGAGGGGTCTACTGTGGTGCCACCCATAGAACTGTTTAGAGGGGTCTACTGTGGTGCCACTCCATAGAACTGTTTAGAGGGGTCTACTGTGGTGCCACTCCATAGAACTGTTTAGGAGGGGTCTACTGTGGTGCCACTCCATAGAACTGTTTAGAGGGGTCTACTGTAGTGCCACTCCATAGAACTGTTGGAGGGGTCTACTCCATAGAACTGTTTAGAGGGGTCTACTGTGGTGCCACTCCATAGAACTGTTTAGAGGGGTCTACTGTGGTGCCACTCCATAGAACTGTTTAGAGGGGTCTACTGTGGTGCCACTCCCATAGAACTGTTTAGAGGTCTACTGTGGTGCCACTCATAGAACTGTTTAGAGGGTCTGCTGTGGTGCCACTCCATAGAACTGTTTAGAGGGGTCTACTGTGGTGCCACTCCATAGAACTGTTTAGAGGGGTCTACTGTGGTGCCACTCCATAGAACTGTTTAGAGGGTCTACTGTGGTACCACTCCATAGAACTGTTTAGAGGGGTCTACTGTGGTGCCACTCCATAGAACTGTTTAGAGGGGTCTACTGTGGTACCACTCCATAGAACTGTTTAGAGGGTCTACTGTGGTGCCACTCCATAGAACTGTTTAGAGGGGTCTACTGTGGTGCCACTCCATAGAACTGTTTAGAGGGGTCTACTGTAGTGCCACTCCATAGAACTGTTTAGAGGGGTCTACTGTAGTGCCACTCCATAGAACTGTTTAGAGGGTCTACTGTGGTGCCACTCCATAGAACTGTTTAGAGGGGTCTACTGTGGTGCCACTCCATAGAACTGTTTTGAGGGGTCTACTGTGGTGCCACTCCATTAGAACTGTGGTGCCACCCATAGAACTGTTTGAGGGGTCTACTGTGGTGCCACTCCATAGAACTGTTTAGAGGGGTCTACTGTGGTGCCACTCCATAGAACTGTTTAGAGGGGTCTACTGTAGTGCCACTCCATAGAACTGTTTAGAGGGGTCTACTGTAGTGCCACTCCATAGAACTGTTTAGGAGGGGTCTACTGTGGTGCCACTCCATAGAACTGTTTAGAGGGGTCTACTGTGGTGCCACTCCATAGAACTGTTTAGAGGGGTCTACTGTGGTGCCACTCCATAGAACTGTTTAGAGGGGTCTACTGTAGTGCCACTCCATAGAACTGTTTAGAGGGTCTACTGTGGTGCCACTCCATAGAACTGTTTAGAGGGGTCTACTGTAGTGCCACTCCATAGAACTGTTTAGAGGGGTCTACTGTGGTGCCACTCCATAGAACTGTTTAGAGGGTCTACTGTAGTGCCACTCCATAGAACTGTTTAGAGGGGTCTACTGTGGTGCCACTCCATAGAACTGTTTAGAGGGGTCTACTGTGGTGCCACTTCATAGAACTGTTTAGAGGGGTCTACTGTGGTACCACTCCATAGAACTGTTTAGAGGGTCTACTGTGGTGCCACTCCATAGAACTGTTTAGAGGGGTCTACTGTGTGCCACTCCATAGAACTGTTTAGAGGTCTACTGTGGTGCCACTCCATAGAACTGTTTAGAGGGTCTACTGTGGTGCCACTCCATAGAACTGTTTAGAGGGGTCTACTGTGTGCCACTCCATAGAACTGTTTAGAGGGGTCTGTGCAGTGCCACTCCATAGAACTGTTTAGAGGGGGTCTACTGTGGTGCCACCATAGAACTGTTTAGAGGGGCTACTGTAGTGCCACTCCATAGAACTGTTTAGAGGGGTCTACTGTGGTGCCACTCCATAGAACTGTTTAGAGGGGTCTACTGTAGTGCCACTCCATAGAACTGTTTAGAGGGGTCTACTAGTGCCACTCCATAGAACTGTTTAGAGGGGTCTACTGTGGTACCACTCCATAGAACTGTTTAGAGGGTCCATAGAACTGTTTAGAGGGTCTACTGTGGTGCCACTCCATAGAACTGTTTAGAGGGGTCTACTGTAGTGCCACTCCATACTGTTTAGAGGGGTCTACTGTGGTGCCACTCCATAGAACTGTTTAGAGGGGTCTACTGTAGTGCCACTCCATAGAACTGTTTAGAGGGGTCTACTGTGGTGCCACTCCATAGAACTGTTTAGAGGGGTCTACTGTGGTGCCACTCCATAGAACTGTTTAGAGGGGTCTACTGTGGTGCCACTCCATAGAACTGTTTAGAGGGGTCTACTGTGGTGCCACTCCATAGAACTGTTTAGAGGGGTCTACTGTGGTGCCACTCCATAGAACTGTTTAGAGGGGTCTACTGTGGTGCCACTCCATAGAACTGTTTAGAGGGGTCTACTGTAGTGCCACTCCATAGAACTGTTTAGAGGGGCCTTCTGTGGTGCCACTCCATAGAACTGTTTAGAGGGGGTCTACTGTGGTGCCACTCCATAGAACTGTTTAGAGGGTCTACTGTGGTGCCACTCCATAGAACTGTTTAGAGGGGGTCTACTGTAGTGCCACTCCATAGAACTGTTTAGAGGGGTCTACTGTGGTGCCACTCCATAGAACTGTTTAGAGGGTCTACTGTGGTGAACTGTTTAGAGGGGGTCTACTCCACTCCATAGAACTGTTTAGAGGGGTCTACTGTGGTGCCACTCCATAGAACTGTTTAGAGGGGTCTACTGTACCACTCCATAGAACTGTTTAGAGGGTCTACTGTAGTGCCACTCCATAGAACTGTTTAGAGGGGTCTACTGTAGTGCCACTCCATAGAACTGTTTAGAGGGGTCTACTGTGGTGCCACTCCATAGAACTGTTTAGAGGGGTCTACTGTGGTGCCACTCCATAGAACTGTTTAGAACTGGGGTCATAGAATAGAACTGTTTAGAGGGGTCTACTGTGGTGCCACTCCATAGAACTGTTTAGAGGGGTCTACTGTGGTGCCACTCCATAGAACTGTTTAGAGGGGTCTACTGTAGTGCCACTCCATAGAACTGTTTAGAGGGGTCTACTGTGGTGCCACTCCATAGAACTGTTTAGACTGGGTCTACTGTTTAGGTGCCACTCCATAGAACTGTTTAGAGGGGTCTACTGTAGTGCCACTCCATAGAACTGTTTAGAGGGGTCTACTGTGGTGCCACTCCATAGAACTGTTTAGAGGGGTCTACTGTAGTGCCACTCCATAGAACTGTTTAGAGGGTCTACTGTGGCCACCTACTGTTTAGAGGGGTCTACTCCACTCCAGAACTGTTTAGAGGGGTCTACTGTGGTGCCACTCCATAGAACTGTTTAGAGGGGTCTACTGTGGTGCCACTCCATAGAACTGTTTAGAGGGGTCTACTGTGTGCCACTCCATAGAACTGTTTAGAGGGGGTCTACTGTGGTGCCACTCCATAGAACTGTTTAGAGGGGTCTACTGTAGTGCCACTCCATAGAACTGTTTAGAGGGGTCTACTGTGGTGCCACTCCATAGAACTGTTTAGAGGGGTCTACTGTGGTGCCACTCCATAGAACTGTTTAGAGGGGTCTACTGTGGTGCCACTCCATAGAACTGTTTAGAGGGGTCCACTACTGTTTAGTGCCTACTCCATAGAACTGTTTAGAGGGGTCTACTGTAGTGCCACTCCATAGAACTGTTTAGAGGGGGTCTACTGTGGTGCCACTCCATAGAACTGTTTAGAGGGGTCTACTGTGGTGCCACTCCATAGAACTGTTTAGAGGGGTCTACTGTAGTGCCACTCCATAGAACTGTTTAGAGGGGTCTACTGTAGTGCCACTCCATAGAACTGTTTAGAGGGGTCTACTGTGGTGCCACTCCATAGAACTGTTTAGAGGGGTCTACTGTAGTGCCACTCCATAGAACTGTTTAGAGGGGTCTACTGTGGTGCCACTCCATAGAACTGTTTAGAGGGGTCTACTGTGGTGCCACTCCATAGAACTGTTTAGAGGGGTCTACTGTGGTGCCACCTCCATAGAACTGTTTAGAGGGGTCTACTGTAGTGCCACTCCATAGAACTGTTTAGAGGGGTCTACTGTGGTGCCACTCCATAGAACTGTTTAGAGGGGTCTACTGTAGTGCCACTCCATAGAACTGTTTAGAGGGGTCTACTGTAGTGCCACTCCATAGAACTGTTTAGAGGGGGTCTACTGTGGTGCCACTCCATAGAACTGTTTAGAGGGGTCTACTGTGGTGCCACTCCATAGAACTGTTTAGAGGGGTCTACTGTGGTGCCACTCCATAGAACTGTTTAGAGGGGTCTACTGTGGTGCCACTCCATAGAACTGTTTAGAGGGGTCTACTGTGCCACCAAGGGGTCATCAGTGCCACTCCATAGAACTGTTTAGAGGGGTCTACTGTGGTGCCACTCCATAGAACTGTTTAGAGGGTCTACTGTAGTGCCACTCCATAGAACTGTTTAGAGGGGTCTACTGTGGTGCCACTCCATAGAACTGTTTAGAGGGGTCTACTGTGGTGCCACTCCATAGAACTGTTTAGAGGGTCTACTGTAGTGCCACTCCACCCATAGAACTGTTTAGAGGGGTCTACTGTGGTGCCACTCCATAGAACTGTTTAGAGGGGTCTACTGTAGTGCCACTCCATAGAACTGTTTAGAGGGGTCTACTGTGGTGCCACTCCATAGAACTGTTTAGAGGGGTCTACTGTGGTACCACTCCATAGAACTGTTTAGAGGGGTCTACTGTAGTGCCACTCCATAGAACTGTTTAGAGGGGTCTACTGTGGTACCACTCCATAGAACTGTTTAGAGGGGTCTACTGTGGTGCCACTCCATAGAACTGTTTAGAGGGGTCTACTGTGTGCCACTCCATAGAACTGTTTAGAGTGCCACTCCATAGAACTGTTTAGAGGGGTCTACTGTGGTGCCACTCCATAGAACTGTTTAGAGGGTCTACTGTGGTGCCACTCCATAGAACTGTTTAGAGGGGTCTACTGTGGTGCCACTCCATAGAACTGTTTAGAGGGTCTACTGTAGTGCCACTCTGTTTAGAGGGGTCTACTGTGGTACCAACTGAACTTTTAGAGGGGTCTACTGTTTAGAGTGAACTGTTTAGAGGGGTCACTGTAGTGCCACTGGAACTGTTTAGAGGGGTCTACTGTGGTGCCACTCCATAGAACTGTTTAGAGGGGTCTACTGTGGTGCCACTCCATAGAACTGTTTAGAGGGGTCTACTGTGGTGCCACTCCATAGAACTGTTTAGAGGGGTCTACTGTGGTGCCACTCCATAGAACTGTTTAGAGGGGTCTACTGTAGTGCCACTCCATAGAACTGTTTAGAGGGGTCTACTGTGGTACCACTCCATAGAACTGTTTAGAGGGGTCTACTGTGGTGAACTGTTTAGAGGGGTCTACTGTAGTGCCACTCCATAGAACTGTTTAGAGGGGTCTACTGTGGTACCACTCCATAGAACTGTTTAGAGGGGTCTACTGTGGTACCACTCCATAGAACTGTTTAGAGGGGTCTACTGTGGTGCCACTCCATAGAACTGTTTAGAGGGGTCTACTGTAGTGCCACTCCATAGAACTGTTTAGAGGGGTCTACTGTAGTGCCACTCCATAGAACTGTTTAGAGGGGGTCTACTGTTTAGGTGCCACTCCATAGAACTGTTTAGAGGGGTCTACTGTGGTGCCACTCCATAGAACTGTTTAGAGGGGTCTACTGTGGTGCCACTCCATAGAACTGTTTAGAGGGGTCTACTGTGGTGCCACTCCATAGAACTGTTTAGAGGGGTCTACTGTGGTGCCACTCCATAGAACTGTTTAGAGGGTCTACTGTGGTGCCACTCCATAGAACTGTTTAGAGGGGTCTACTGTGGTGCCACTCCATAGAACTGTTTAGAGGGGTCTACTGTGGTGCCACTCCATAGAACTGTTTAGAGGGGTCTACTGTGGTGCCACTCCATAGAACTGTTTAGAGGGGTCTACTGTGTGCCACTCCATAGAACTGTTTAGAGGGGTCTACTGTGGTGCCACTCCATAGAACTGTTTAGAGGGGTCTACTGTGGTGCCACTCCATAGAACTGTTTAGAGGGGTCTACTGTGGTGCCACTCCATAGAACTGTTTAGAGGGGTCTACTGTGGTGCCACTCCATAGAACTGTTTAGAGGGGTCTACTGTGGTGCCACTCCATAGAACTGTTTAGAGGGGTCTACTGTGAGTGCCACTCCATAGAACTGTTTAGAGGGGTCTACTGTGGTGCCACTCCATAGAACTGTTTAGAGGGGTCTACTGTAGTGCCACTCCATAGAACTGTTTAGAGGGTCTACTGTGGTGCCACTCCATAGAACTGTTTAGAGGGGTCTACTGTGGTGCCACTCCATAGAACTGTTTAGAGGGTCTACTGTGGTGCCACTCCATAGAACTGTTTAGAGGGGTCTACTGTGGTGCCACTCCATAGAACTGTTTAGAGGGTCTACTGTTTAGAGTGCCACTCCATAGAACTGTTTAGAGGGGTCTACTGTGGTGCCACTCCATAGAACTGTTTAGAGGGGTCTACTGTAGTGCCACTCCATAGAACTGTTTAGAGGGGTCTACTGTGGTGCCACTCCATAGAACTGTTAGAGGGTCTACTGTGGTGCCACTCCATAGAACTGTTTAGAGGGGTCTACTGTGGTGCCACTCCATAGAACTGTTTAGAGGGGTCTACTGTGGTGCCACCATAGAACTGTTTAGAGGGGTCTACTGTGGTGCCACTCCATAGAACTGTTTAGAGGGGTCTACTGTAGTGCCACTCCATAGAACTGTTTAGAGGTCTGTAGTGCCACTGTGTTTAGTGTGGTGCCACTCCATAGAACTGTTTAGAGGGTCTACTGTGGTGCCACTCCATAGAACTGTTTAGAGGGGTCTACTGTGGTGCCACTCCATAGAACTGTTTAGAGGGGTCTACTGTGGTGCCACTCCATAGAACTGTTTAGAGGGGTCTACTGTAGTGCCACTCCATAGAACTGTTTAGAGGGTCTACTGTTTAGGTGCCACTCCATAGAACTGTTTCGAGGGTCTACTGTAGTGCCACTCCATAGAACTGTTTAGAGGGGTCTACTGTGGTGCCACTCCATAGAACTGTTTAGAGGGTCTACTGTGGTGCCACTCCATAGAACTGTTTAGAGGGGTCTACTGTGGTGCCACTCCATAGAACTGTTTAGAGGGTCTACTGTGGTGCCACTTCATAGAACTGTTTAGAGGGGTCTACTGTGGTGCCACTCCATAGAACTGTTTAGAGGGTCTACTGTGGTGCCACTCCATAGAACTGTTTAGAGGGGTCTACTGTAGTGCCACTCCATAGAACTGTTTAGAGGGGTCTACTGTGGTGCCACTCCATAGAACTGTTTAGAGGGGTCTACTGTGGTGCCACTCCATAGAACTGTTTAGAGGGGTCTACTGTGGTGCCACTCCATAGAACTGTTTAGAGGGGTCTACTGTGGTGCCACTCCAGAACTGTTTAGAGGTCTACTGTAGTGCCACTCCATAGAACTGTTTAGGGGGTCTACTGTGGTGCCACTCCATAGAACTGTTTAGAGGGGTCTACTGTGGTGCCACTCCATAGAACTGTTTAGAGGGTCTACTGTAGTGCCACTCCATAGAACTGTTTAGAGGGGTCTACTGTGGTACCACTCCATAGAACTGTTTAGAGGGGTCTACTGTGGTGCCACTCCATAGAACTGTTTAGAGGGTCTACTGTGGTGCCACTCCATAGAACTGTTTAGAGGGGTCTACTGTAGTGCCACTCCATAGAACTGTTTAGAGGGGTCTACTGTGGTGCCACTCCATAGAACTGTTTAGAGGGGTCTACTGTGGTGCCACTCCATAGAACTGTTTAGAGGGGTCTACTCCACTCCATAGAACTGTTTAGAGGGGTCTACTGTGGTGCCACTCCATAGAACTGTTTAGAGGGGTCTACTGTAGTGCCACTCCATAGAACTGTTTAGAGGGTCTACTGTGGTTAGAACTGTTTAGAGGGGTCTACTGTGGTGCCACTCCATAGAACTGTTTAGAGGGTCTACTGTGGTGCCACTCCATAGAACTGTTTAGAGGGGTCTACTGTGGTGCCACTCCATAGAACTGTTTAGAGGGGTCTACTGTGGTGCCACTCCATAGAACTGTTTAGAGGGGTCTACTGTGGTGCCACTCCATAGAACTGTTTAGAGGGTCTACTGTGGTGCCACTCCATAGAACTGTTTAGAGGGGTCTACTGTGGTGCCACTCCATAGAACTGTTTAGAGGGGTCTACTGTAGTGCCACTCCATAGAACTGTTTAGAGGGGGTCTACTGTGGTGCCACTCCATAGAACTGTTTAGAGGGGGTCTACTGTGGTGCCACTCCATAGAACTGTTTAGGGGTCTACTGTGGTGCCACTCCATAGAACTGTTTAGAGGGGTCTACTGTGGTGCCACTCCATAGAACTGTTTAGAGGGGTCTACTGTGGAACTGCCACTCCATAGAACTGTTTAGAGGGGTCTACTGTGGTGCCACTCCATAGAACTGTTTAGAGGGGTCTACTGTGGTGCCACTCCATAGAACTGTTTAGAGGGTCTACTGTGGTGCCACTCCATAGAACTGTTTAGAGGGGTCTACTGTGGTGCCACTCCATAGAACTGTTTAGAGGGTCTGTGGCTGAACTGTTTAGTGCCACTCCATAGAACTGTTTAGAGGGGTCTACTGTGGTACCACTCCATAGAACTGTTTAGAGGGGTCTACTGTGGTGCCACTCCATAGAACTGTTTAGAGGGTCTACTGTGGTGCCACTCCATAGAACTGTTTAGAGGGTCTACTGTAGTGCCACTCCATAGAACTGTTTAGAGGGTCTACTGTGGTGCCACTCCATAGAACTGTTTAGAGGGTCTACTGTAGTGCCACTCCATAGAACTGTTTAGGAGGGTCTACTGTGGTGCCACTCCATAGAACTGTTTAGAGGGGTCTACTGTGGTGCCACTCCATAGAACTGTTTAGAGGGGTCTACTGTAGTGCCACTCCATAGAACTGTTTAGAGGGGTCTACTGTGGTGCCACTCCATAGAACTGTTTAGGGGGTCTACTGTTAGGTGCCACTCCATAGAACTGTTTAGAGGGGTCTACTGTGGTGCCACTCCATAGAACTGTTTAGAGGGTCTACTGTGGTGCCACTCCATAGAACTGTTTAGAGGGGTCTACTGTGGTGCCACTCCATAGAACTGTTTAGAGGGGTCTACTGTGGTGCCACTCCATAGAACTGTTTAGAGGGGTCTACTGTAGTGCCACTCCATAGAACTGTTTAGAGGGTCTACTGTGGTGCCACTCCATAGAACTGTTTAGAGGGGTGCTCCACTGTGGGGGTCTACTGTGGTGCCACTCCATAGAACTGTTTAGAGGGTCTACTGTGGTGCCACTCCATAGAACTGTTTAGAGGGGTCTACTGTACTCCATAGTGCCACTCCATAGAACTGTTTAGAGGGTCTACTGTGGTGCCACTCCATAGAACTGTTTAGAGGGGTCTACTGTGGTGCCACTCCATAGAACTGTTTAGAGGGGTCTACTGTGGTGCCACTCCATAGAACTGTTTAGAGGGGTCTACTGTAGTGCCACTCCATAGAACTGTTTAGAGGGTCTACTGTGGTGCCACTCCATAGAACTGTTTAGAGGGGTCTACTGTGGTGCCACTCCATAGAACTGTTTAGAGGGTCTACTGTGGTGCCACTCCATAGAACTGTTTAGAGGGGTCTACTGTGGTGCCACTCCATAGAACTGTTTAGAGGGGTCTACTGTGGTGCCACTCCATAGAACTGTTTAGAGGGGTCTACTGTGGTCCATAGAACTGTTTAGAGGGGTCTACTCCATAGAACTGTTTAGAGGGGTCTACTGTGTGCCACTCCATAGAACTGTTTAGAGGGGTCTACTGTAGTGCCACTCCATAGAACTGTTTAGAGGGGTCTACTGTGGTGCCACTCCATAGAACTGTTTAGAGGGTCTACTGTGGTGCCACTCCATAGAACTGTTTAGAGGGTCTACTGTGGTGCCACTCCATAGAACTGTTTAGAGGGTCTACTGTAGTGCCACTCCATAGAACTGTTTAGAGGGGTCTACTGTGGTGCCACTCCATAGAACTGTTTAGAGGGGTCTACTGTAGTGCCACTCCATAGAACTGTTTAGAGGGTCTACTGTGGTGCCACTCCATAGAACTGTTTAGGGGGTCTACTGTGGTGCCACTCCATAGAACTGTTTAGAGGGGTCTACTGTAGTGCCACTCCATAGAACTGTTTAGAGGGTCTACTGTAGTGCCACTCCATAGAACTGTTTAGAGGGTCTACTGTGGTACCACTCCATAGAACTGTTTAGAGGGGTCTCCACTGTGGTGCCACTCCATAGAACTGTTTAGAGGGGTCTACTGTGGTGCCACTCCATAGAACTGTTTACTCCATAGAACTGTTTAGGGGGTCTACTGTGGTGCCACTCCATAGAACTGTTTAGAGGGTCTACTGTAGTGCCACTCCATAGAACTGTTTAGAGGGTCTACTGTAGTGCCTCCATAGAACTGTTTAGAGGGTCTACTGTAGTGCCACTCCCATAGAACTGTTTAGGGGTCTACTGTGGTGCCACTCCATAGAACTGTTTAGAGGGGTCTACTGTGGTGCCACTCCATAGAGACTGTTTCGAGGGGTCTACTGTAGTGCCACTCCATAGAACTGTTTAGAGAGGGGTCTACTGTTTAGTGCCTACTCCCATGAACTGTTTAGAGGGGTCTACTGTTGCCACTCCATAGAACTGTTTAGAGGGGTCTACTGTAGTGCCACTCCATAGAACTGTTTAGAGGGTCTACTGTGGTGCCACTCCATAGAACTGTTTAGAGGGGTCTACTGTGGTGCCACTCCATAGAACTGTTTAGAGGGTCTACTGTGGTGCCACTCCGTAGAACTGTTTAGAGGGTCTACTGTGGTGCCACTCCATAGAACTGTTTAGAGGGGTCTACTGTAGTGCCACTCCATAGAACTGTTTAGAGGGTACTGTGGTGCCCACTCCATAGAACTGTTTAGAGGGGTCTACTGTGGTGCCACTCCATAGAACTGTTTAGAGGGGTCTACTGTAGTGCCACTCCATAGAACTGTTTAGAGGGGTCTACTGTAGTGCCACTCCATAGAACTGTTTAGAGGGGTCTACTGTATTGCCACTCCATAGAACTGTTTAGAGGGGTCTACTGTAGTACCACTCCATGGAACTGTTTAGACTGGGGTCTACTGTTTAGTGCCACTCCATAGAACTGTTTAGAGGGTCTACTGTGGTGCCACTCCATAGAACTGTTTAGAGGGTCTACTGTGGTGCCACTCCATAGAACTGTTTAGAGGGTCTACTGTAGTGCCACTCCATAGAACTGTTTAGAGGGTCTACTGTGGTGCCACTCCATAGAACTGTTTAGGGGGTCTACTGGTGCCACTCCATAGAACTGTTTAGAGGGGTCTACTGTACTCCATGGAACTGTTTAGAGGGTCTACTGTGGTGCCACTCCATAGAACTGTTTAGAGGGGTCTACTGTGGTGCCACTCCATAGAACTGTTTAGAGGGGTCTACTGTGGTGCCACTCCATAGAACTGTTTAGAGGGGTCTACTGTGGTGCCACTCCATAGAACTGTTTAGAGGGTCTACCCTGTTGAGGGGCCTACCACTCCATAGAACTGTTTAGAGGGGTCTACTGTGGTGCCACTCCATAGAACTGTTTAGGGGGTCTACTGTAGTGCCACTCCATAGAACTGTTTAGAGGGTCTGGTGCCCTCCACTGTTTAGTCTACTGTGGTGCCACTCCATAGAACTGTTTAGGGTCTACATGTAGTGCCACTCCATAGAACTGTTTAGAGGGTCTACTGTAGTGCCACTCCATAGAACTGTTTAGAGGGGGTCTACTGTGGGTGCCACTCCATATAACTGTTGAGGGGCCTCCTGTGGTGCCACTCCATATAGCTGTTGAGGGGCCTCCTGTGGTGCCACTCCATATAACTGTTGAGGGGCCTCCTGTGGTGCCACTCCATATAACTGTTGAGGGCCTCCTGTGGTGCCCTCCATATAACTGTTGAGGGGCCTCCTGTGGTGCCACTCCATAGAACTGTT
>NW_027013716.1:0-15383 GCF_036934945.1 Oncorhynchus masou masou | reverse complement strand
AAGATGAGGTACAGGACACATGGTATTAAGATGAGGTACAGGACACATGGTATTAAGATGAGGTACAGGACACATGGTATTAAGATGAGGTAGAGGACACATGGTATTAAGATGAGGTACAGGACACATGGTATTAAGATGAGGTACAGGACACATGGTATTAAGATGAGGTAAAGGACACATGGTATTAAGATGAGGTAAATGACACATGGTATTAGGATGAGGTACAGGACACATGGTATTAAGATGAGGTAAAGGACACATGGTATTAAGATGAGGTACAGGACACATGGTATTAAGATGAGGTAAAGGACACATGGTATTAAGATGAGGTAAAGGACACATGGTATTAAGATGAGGTACAGGACACATGGTATTAAGATGAGCTATAGGACACATGGTATTAAGATGAGGTACAGGACACATGGTATTAAGATGAGGTACAGGTCACATGGTATTAAGATGAGGTACAGGACACATGGTATTAGGATGAGGTAGAGGACACATGGTATTAAGATGAGCTACAGGACACATGGTATTAAGATGAGCTACAGGACACATGGTATTAAGATGAGGTACAGGACACATGGTATTAAGATGAGCTACAGGACACATGGTATTAAGATGAGGTACAGGACACATGGTATTGAGATGAGGTACAGGTCACGTGGTATTAAGATGAGCTACAGGACACATGGTATTAAGATGAGGTACAGGACACATGGTATTAAGATGAGGTCCAGGACACATGGTATTAAGATGAGGTAAAGGACACATGGTATTAAGATGAGGTACAGGACACATGGTATTAAGATGAGGTACAGGACACATGGTATTAAGATGAGGTACAGGACACATGGTATTAAGATGAGGTACAGGACACATGGTATTAAGATGAGGTAAAGGACACATGGTATTAAAGATGAGGTAAAGGACACATGGTATTAAGATGAGGTAAAGGACACATGGTATTAAGATGAGGTACAGGACACATGGTATTAAGATGAGGTACAGGTCACATGGTATTAAGATGAGGTAAAGGACACATGGTATTAAGATGAGGTAGAGGACACATGGTATTAAGACGAGGTAAAGGACACATGGTATTAAGATGAGGTACAGGTTACATGGTATTAAGATGAAGTACATGACACATGGTATTAAGATGAGGTCCAGGACACATGGTATTAAGATGAGGTAAAGGACACATGGTATTAAGATGAGGTTAAGGACACATGGTATTAAGATGAGGTACAGGACACATGGTATTAAGATGAGGTAAAGGACACATGGTATTAAGATGAGGTTAAGGACACATGGTATTAGGATGAGGTACAGGACACATGGTATTAAGATGAGGTAAAGGACACATGGTATTAAGATGAGGTACAGGACACATGGTATTAAGATGAGGTAGAGGACACATGGTATTAAGATGAGGTACAGGACACATGGTATTAAGATGAGGTACAGGACACATGGTATTAAGATGAGGTAAAGGACACATGGTATTAAGATGAGGTAAATGACACATGGTATTAGGATGAGGTACAGGACACATGGTATTAAGATGAGGTAAAGGACACATGGTATTAAGATGAGGTACAGGACACATGGTATTAAGATGAGGTAAAGGACACATGGTATTAAGATGAGGTAAAGGACACATGGTATTAAGATGAGGTACAGGACACATGGTATTAAGATGAGCTATAGGACACATGGTATTAAGATGAGGTACAGGACACATGGTATTAAGATGAGGTACAGGTCACATGGTATTAAGATGAGGTACAGGACACATGGTATTAGGATGAGGTAGAGGACACATGGTATTAAGATGAGCTACAGGACACATGGTATTAAGATGAGCTACAGGACACATGGTATTAAGATGAGGTACAGGACACATGGTATTAAGATGAGCTACAGGACACATGGTATTAAGATGAGGTACAGGACACATGGTATTGAGATGAGGTACAGGTCACGTGGTATTAAGATGAGCTACAGGACACATGGTATTAAGATGAGGTACAGGACACATGGTATTAAGATGAGGTCCAGGACACATGGTATTAAGATGAGGTAAAGGACACATGGTATTAAGATGAGGTACAGGACACATGGTATTAAGATGAGGTACAGGACACATGGTATTAAGATGAGCTACAGGACACATGGTATTAAGATGAGGTACAGGACACATGGTATTAAGATGAGGTCCAGGACACATGGTATTAAGATGAGGTAAAGGACACATGGTATTAAGATGAGGTACAGGACACATGGTATTAAGATGAGGTACAGGACACATGGTATTAAGATGAGGTACAGGACACATGGTATTAAGATGAGGTACAGGACACATGGTATTAAGATGAGGTAAAGGACACATGGTATTAAGATGAGGTAAAGGACACATGGTATTAAGATGAGGTAAAGGACACATGGTATTAAGATGAGGTACAGGACACATGGTATTAAGATGAGGTACAGGTCACATGGTATTAAGATGAGGTAAAGGACACATGGTATTAAGATGAGGTAGAGGACACATGGTATTAAGACGAGGTAAAGGACACATGGTATTAAGATGAGGTACAGGTTACATGGTATTAAGATGAAGTACATGACACATGGTATTAAGATGAGGTCCAGGACACATGGTATTAAGATGAGGTAAAGGACACATGGTATTAAGATGAGGTTAAGGACACATGGTATTAAGATGAGGTACAGGACACATGGTATTAAGATGAGGTAAAGGACACATGGTATTAAGATGAGGTTAAGGACACATGGTATTAGGATGAGGTACAGGACACATGGTATTAAGATGAGGTAAAGGACACATGGTATTAAGATGAGGTAAAGGACACATGGTATTAAGATGAGGTACAGGACACATGGCATTAAGATGAGGTAGAGGACACATGGTATTAAGATGAGGTAGAGGACACATGGTATTAAGATGAGGTAAAGGACACATGGTATTAAGATGAGGTACAGGAAACATGGTATTAAGATGAGGTACAGGAAACATGGTATTAAGATGAGCTACAGGACACATGGTATTAAGATGAGCTACAGGACACATGGTATTAAGATGAGCTACAGGACACATGGTATTAAGATGAGCTACAGGACACATGGTATTAAGATGAGGTACATGACACATGGTATTAAGATAGGTACAGGTCACATGGTATTAAGATGAGCTACAGGACACATGGTATTAAGATGAGCTACAGGACACATGGTATTAAGATGAGGTACAGGACACATGGTATTAAGATGAGCTACAGGACACGTGGTATTAAGATGAGGTACAGGACACATGGTATTAAGATGAGGTACAGGACACGTGGTATTAAGATGAGGTACAGGACACGTGGTATTAAGATGAGGTACAGGACACATGGTATTAAGATGAGGTAAAGGACACATGGTATTAAGATTTAGGTAAAGGACACATGGTATTAAGATGAGGTACAGGACACATGGTATTAAGATCAGGTACAGGACACATGGTATTAAGATGAGGTAAAGGACACATGGTATTAAGATGAGGTAAAGGACACATGGTATTAAGATGAGGTAAAGGACACATGGTATTAAGATGAGGTAAAGGACACATGGTATTAAGATGAGGTCCAGGACACATGGTATTAAGATGAGGTAAAGGACACATGGTATTAAGATGAGGTTAAGGACACATGGTATTAGGATGAGGTACAGGACACATGGTATTAAGATGAGGTAAAGGACACATGGTATTAAGATGAGGTAAAGGACACATGGTATTAAGATGAGGTACAGGACACATGGTATTAAGATGAGGTAGAGGACACATGGTATTAAGATGAGGTAGAGGACACATGGTATTAAGATGAGGTACAGGACACATGGTATTAAGATGAGGTACAGGAAACATGGTATTAAGATGAGGTACAGGAAACATGGTATTAAGATGAGCTACAGGACACATGGTATTAAGATGAGCTACAGGACACATGGTATTAAGATGAGCTACAGGACACATGGTATTAAGATGAGCTACAGGACACATGGTATTAAGATGAGGTACATGACACATGGTATTAAGATAGGTACAGGTCACATGGTATTAAGATGAGCTACAGGACACATGGTATTAAGATGAGCTACAGGACACATGGTATTAAGATGAGGTACAGGACACATGGTATTAAGATGAGCTACAGGACACGTGGTATTAAGATGAGGTACAGGACACATGGTATTAAGATGAGGTACAGGACACGTGGTATTAAGATGAGGTACAGGACACGTGGTATTAAGATGAGGTACAGGACACATGGTATTAAGATGAGGTAAAGGACACATGGTATTAAGATTTAGGTAAAGGACACATGGTATTAAGATGAGGTACAGGACACATGGTATTAAGATCAGGTACAGGACACATGGTATTAAGATGAGGTAAAGGACACATGGTATTAAGATGAGGTAAAGGACACATGGTATTAAGATGAGGTAAAGGACACATGGTATTAAGATGAGGTAAAGGACACATGGTATTAAGATGAGGTACAGGACACATGGTATTAAGATGAGGTAAAGGACACATGGTATTAAGATGAGGTAAAGGACACATGGTATTAAGATGAGGTAAAGGACACATGGTATTAAGATGAGGTAAAGGATACATGGTATTAAGATGAGGTAAAGGACACATGGTATTAAGATGAGGTAGAGGACACATGGTATTAAGATGAGGTACAGGACACATGGTATTAAGATGAGGTACAGGACACATGGTATTAAGATGAGGTACAGGACACATGGTATTAAGATGAGGTAGAGGACACATGGTATTAAGATGAGTTAAAGGACACATGGTATTAGGATGAGGTACAGGAGACATGGTATTAAGATGAGGTACAGGACACATGGTATTAAGATGAGGTAAAGGACACATGGCATTAAGATGAGGTAAAGGACACATGGCATTAAGATGAGGTAAAGTACACATGGTATTAAGATGAGGTAAAGGACACATGGCATTAAGATGAGGTAAAGGACACATGGTATTAGGATGAGGTACAGGACACATGGTATTAAGATGAGGTACAGGACACATGGTATTAAGATGAGGTACAGGACACATGGTATTAAGATGAGGTACAGGACACATGGTATTAAGATGAGGTAAAGGACACATGGCATTAAGATGAGGTAAAGGACACATGGCATTAAGATGAGGTAAAGTACACATGGTATTAAGATGAGGTACAGGACACATGGTATTAAGATGAGGTACAGGACACATGGTATTAAGATGAGGTACAGGACACATGGTATTAAGATGAGGTAAAGGACACATGGCATTAAGATGAGGTAAAGGACACATGGTATTAAGATGAGGTAGAGGACACATGGTATTAAGATGAGGTAAAGGACACATGGTATTAAGATGAGGTACAGGACACATGGTATTAAGATGAGGTAAAGGACACATGGCATTAAGATGAGGTAAAGGACACATGGTATTAAGATGAGGTAGAGGACACATGGTATTAAGATGAGGTACAGGACACATGGTATTAAGATGAGGTACAGGACACATGGTATTAAGATGAGGTAGAGGACACATGGTATTAAGATGAGGTAAAGGACACATGGTATTAAGATGAGGTACAGGACACATGGTATTAAGATGAGGTAAAGGACACATGGCATTAAGATGAGGTAAAGGACACATGGTATTAAGATGAGGTAGAGGACACATGGTATTAAGATGAGGTACAGGACACATGGTATTAAGATGAGGTACAGGACACATGGTATTAAGATGAGGTACAGGACACATGGTATTAAGATGAGGTACAGGACACATGGTATTAAGATGAGGTACAGGACACATGGTATTAAGATGAGGTAGAGGACACATGGTATTAAGATGAGGTACAGGACACATGGTATTAAGATGAGGTACAGGACACATGGTATTAAGATGAGGTACAGGACACATGGTATTAAGATGAGGTAAAGGACACATGGTATTAAGATGAGCTACAGGACACATGGTATTAAGATGAGGTAGAGGACACATGGTATTAAGATGAGGTACAGGACACATAGTATTAAGATGAGGTAAAGGACACATGGTATTTAGATGAGGTAAAGGACACATGGCATTAAGATGAGGTAAAGGACACATGGTATTAAGATGAGGTAGAGGACACATGGTATTAAGATGAGGTACAGGACACATGGTATTAAGATGAGGTACAGGACACATGGTATTAAGATGAGGTAAAGGACACATGGTATTAAGATGAGGTAAAGGACACATGGTATTACGATGAGGTAAAGGTCACATGATATTAAGATGAGGTACAGGACACATGGTATTAAGATGAGCTACAGGACACATGGTATTAAGATGAGGTAAAGGACACATGGTATTAAGATGAGTTAAAGGACACATGGTATTAAGATGAGGTAAAGGACACATGGTATTAAGATGAGGTAAAGGACACATGCTATTAAGATGAGGTAAAGGACACATGGTATTAAGATGAGGTACAGGACACATGGTATTAAGATGAGGTACAGGACACATGGTATTAAGATGAGGTAGAGGACACATGGTATTAAGATGAGGTACAGGACACATGGTATTAAGATGAGGTACAGGACACATGGTATTAAGATGAGGTAAATGACACATGGTATTAAGATGAGGTACAGGTCACATGGTATTAAGATGAGGTAAAGGACACATGGTATTAAGATGAGGTACAGGACACATGGTATTAAGTTGAGTTACAGGACACATGGTATTAAGATGAGGTACAGGACACATGGTATTAAGATGAGGTAGAGGACACATGGTATTAAGATGAGGTAAAGGACACATGGTATTAAGATGAGCTACAGGACACATGGAATTTAACACAGACTATAGAGCACATATACATGGATGCTGGACAGACACATATATTCCCTCACCATGTCAGTGCTTCGAGAACCTTCTGGAAGCAGATTTTTAATCAGCCGCTGTCCAATAGGAGGCTTCGCTGGAACACACGTTACCAACCCACTCTTCCCAGCACGCACCTGGGCCTGAGGAATCAGTTGGTTGTTAGTCAGTAGACTTGGGGGGTAGATCTGCTTTATTATTGCAGATAGATTGTATTTTCCATCAATTTAATTGGCTGCATCATTTCCAATGTCCCATATATATAACAAATTGTATATTTTCCATCTTTATTATTTTCCCCTTACCCTACAACCCCTCCCCTAATTGTAGTAAACTAATGAACTTAGGCTTCTACTTCCAGTTTATACATACTATATACATTTTACGAACACACTGTATTTTACAATAGTTATCTTACGTTTGTTCTTAATCTCATCCTTTAGCCCCCCTAAATCCCTCCCATTTATCTCTGAACACCATCCAGTTTTGAATTTTATTTGCCACAGACAGACAGATGGACAGACAGACAGACAGACAATACCAACAACAAGAGAAGAACAGACAGACAGACAGACAGACAGACAGACAGACAGACAGACAGACAGACAGACAGACAGACAGACAGACAGACAGACAGACAGACAGACAGACAGACAGACAGACAGACAGACAGATAATACCAACAACAAGAGAACAGACAGACAGACAATACCAACAAGCAGAGAAGAACAGACAGACAGACAAACAGGGAGGTCAGGGTACCCTACCTCCTTGGCGACAAGCTGCCAGTTGAGTTTGAAGATGATGACGATGAAGAACCCAGTTTGGAGGATGACACAGATGAAGAGACCTACCCACAAACCTGACAGGTGGAGCACACACACACATCACACAATCACAGAGTTGTTACACACTAGACCAGTGTCAAATAAAGACTGAGGTAGTGATAGAGATAGAGAGATGGAGGTAGAGGTAGAGCTCGAGATTAAGGTGGAGGTAGTGATAGAGATGGAGGTAGATGTAGATGTAGAGCTAGAGATTAAGGTGGAGGTAGTGATAGAGATGGAGGTAGAGGTAGATGTAGAGCGAGAGATTAAGGTGGAGGTAGTGATAGAGATGGAGGTAGATGTAGAGCGAGATTAAGGTGGAGGTAGTGATAGAGATGGAGTTAGATATAGAGCTCGAGATTAAGGTGGAGGTAGTGATAGAGATGGAGGTAGATGTAGAGCTAGAGATTAAGGTGGAGGTAGTGATGGAGATGGAGGTAGATGTAGAGCGAGAGATTAAGGTGGAGGTAGTGATAGAGATGGAGGTAGATGTATTTATTATGTATCCCCATTAGTTCCTGCCAAGGCAGCAGCTACTCTTCCTGGGGTTAATTATGGATCCCCATTAGTTCCTGCCAAGACAGCAGCTACTCTTCCTGGGGTTTATTATGGATCCCCATTAGTTCCTGTCAAGGCAGCAGCTACTCTTCCTGTGGTTTATCATGGATCCCCATTAGTTCCTGCCAAGACAGCAGCTACTCTTCCTGGGGTTTATTATGGATCCCCATTAGTTCCTTCCAAGGCAGCAGCTACTCTTCCTGGGGTCCAGCAAAATTAAAGCTGATTATACAATTTTAAAACATTACAATACATTTACAGATTTCACAACACACTGTGTTCCCTCAGGCCCCTACTCCACCACTACCACATATCTACAACACACTGTGTCCCCTCAGGCCCCTAGTCCACCACTACCACATATCTACAACACACTGTGTGTCCTCAGGCCCCTACTCCACCACTACCACATATCTACAACACACTGTGTTCCCTCAGGCCCCTACTCCACCACTACCACATATCTACATTAGCAATTTACAGTCTAGCCAGACACCTAGGTGTTTGTCGTTGTCCACATATTCTATTTCCGAACCGTCCAGAGTAGTGATGCTAGTCGGGCGGGCGGATGCAGGCAGCGAACGATTGAAAAGCATGTATTTGGTTTTACTAGCGTTTTAAGAGCAGTTGGAGGCCATGGAGTGTTGTATGGCATTGAAGCTTGTTTGGAGGTTTGTTAACACAGTGTCCAAAGAAGGGCCAGAAGTATACAGAAAGGTGTCGTCTGCGTAGAGGTGGATCAGAGAATCACCCGCAACATCGTTGATGTATACAGAGAAAAGAGTCGGCTCGAGAATTGAACCCTGTGGTACCCCCATAGAGACTGCCAGATGTCCAGACAACAGACACTCCGATTTGACACACTGAACTCTATCAGAGAAGTAGTTGGTGAACCAGGTGAGGAAGTCATTAGAGAAACCAAGGCTGTTCAGTCTGCTGATAAGAATACGGTGATTGACAGAGTCGAAAGCCTTGGCCAGGTTGATAAAGATGGCTGTATAGTACTGTATAGTACTGTTGCACTGTTCTCAGCCAATTGCAATTTTCCGAAGTCCTTTTTTGTGGCACCTGACCACACGACTGAACAGTAGTCCAGGTGCGACAAAACTAGAGCCTGTAGGACCTGCCTTGTTGATAGTGTTGTTAGCGCTTTATTATAGACAGACTTCTCCCCATCTTAGCTACTACTGCATCAATATGTTTTGACTATGACAGTTTACAATCTAGTGTTACTCCAAGCAGTTTAGTCATCTCAACTTGCTGAATTTGCACATTATTTATTACAAGATTTAGTTGAGTTTTAAGGTTTAGTGAGTGTTTTGTTCCAAATTCAATGCTTTTAGTTGTATAAATATTTAGGGGTAACTTATTCCTTGCCACCCACTCTGAAACTAACTGCAGCTGTTTGTTGAGTGTTGCAGTCATTTCAGTAGCTGACATGTATAGTGTTGAGTCATCCGCAGATAGAGATAGAGGTTGAGATGTTGAAGTAGAGATAGAGATAGAGGTTGAGATGTTGAAGTAGAGGTAGAGATAGAAGTAGAGATGTTGAAGTAGAGATAGAGGTTGAGATGTTGAAGTAGAGGTAGAGATAGAGGTTGACATGTTGAAGTAGAGATAGAGATAGAGGTTGAGATGTTGAAGTAGAGGTAGAGATAGAGGTTGAGATGTTGAAGTAGAGGTAGAGATAGAGGTTGAGATGTTGAAGTAGAGGTAGAGATAGAGGTTGAGATGTTGAAGTAGAGGTTGAGATAGAGGTTGAGATGTTGAAGTAGAGGTTGAGATAGAGGTTGAGATGTTGAAGTAGAGGTTGAGATAGAGGTTGAGATGTTGAAGTAGAGGTAGAGATAGAGGTTGAGATGTTGAAGTAGAGGTAGAGATAGAGTTTGAGATGTTGAAGTAGAGGTTGAGGTAGAGGTTGAGATGTTGAAGTAGAGGTAGAGATAGAGGTTGAGATGTTGAAGTAGAGGTTGAGATAGAGGTTGAGATGTTGAAGTAGAGGTAGAGATAGAGGTTGAGATGTTGAAGTAGAGGTAGAGATAGAGGTTGAGATGTTGAAGTAGAGGTTGAGATAGAGATAGAGGTTAGAGTTATTGAAGTAGAGGTAGAGATAGAGGTTGATATAGAGATAGAGGTCAGAGATGTTGAAGTAGAGGTAGAGGTTGAGATGTTGAAGTAGAGCTAGAGATAGAGGTTGATATAGAGATAGAGGTTAGAGATGTTGAGGTAGAGATTTTGAGGCAGAAATAGAGGTAGAGGAGGAGGTATAGAGATATAGATCGAGGTAGTGGTAGAGGTAGATTTAGAGGTAGAGGTAGTGGTAGAGGTAGATTTAGAGGTAGAGGTTGGGGTCAGAATAGAGGTAGTGGTAGAGGTAGTGGTAGAGGTAGATTTAGAGTTGGAGGTTGAGGTCAGGATAGAGGTTGTGGTAGAGGTAGATTTAGAGGTAGATGTTGAGGTCAGGATAGAGGTGGTGGTAGAGGTAGATTTAGAGGTAGAAATAGAGATCAGGATAGACGTAGTCGAGATAGTGGTAGAGGTAGATTTAGAGGTAGAGGTTGAGGTCAGGATAGAGGTAGAGATAGAGGTAGAGGTAGTGATGGAGGTAGATTTAGAGGTAGAGATAGAGATCAGGATAGGCGTAGGTGTAGAGGTAGATTGAGAGGTAGAGGTCAGGATAGAGATAGTGGTAGAGGCAGATTTAGAGGTACAGGTTGAGGTCAGGATAGACGTAGTAGAGCTAGTGGTAGAGGTACATTTAGAGGTAGAGGTTGAGGTCAGGATAGAGATAGTGGTAGAGGTAGATTTAGAGGTAGAGGTTGAGGTAGTGGTAGAGGTAGAGATAGAGGTAGATTTAGAGGTAGAGATAGAGGTCAGAATAGGCGTAGTTGTAGAGGTAGAGATAGAGGTTGTGGTAGAGGTAGATTTAAAGTTTGAGGTCAGGATAGAGATAGTGGTAGTGGTAGATGTAGATTTAGAGGTAGAGGTTGAGGTCAGGATAGAGATAGTGGTAGAGGTAGATTTAGAGGTAGAGATAGAGGTCAGGATAGGCGTAGTTGTAGAGGCAGAGATAGAGGTTGTGGTAGAGGTAGATTTAGAGGTAGAGGTTGAGGTCAGGATAGAGGTAGTAGAGGTAGTGGTAGAGGTAGATTTAGAGGTAGAGTTTGACATCAGGATAGACGTAGTAGAGATAGTGGTAGAGGTAGATTTAGAGGTAGAGGTTGAGGTCAGGATAGAGATAGTGGTAGAGGTAGATTTAGAGGTAGAGGTTGAGGTAGTGGTAGAGGCAGATTTAGAGGTAGAGGTTGAGGTAGTGGTAGAGGTAGATTGAGAGGTAGAGATAGAGGTCAGGATAGGCGTAGTTGTAGAGGTAGAGATAGAGGTTGTGGTAGAGGTAGATTTAGAGGTAGAGGTTGAGGTCAGGATAGAGGTAGTGGTAGTGGTAGATGTAGATTTAGAGGTAGAGGTTGAGATCAGGATAGAGATAGTGGTAGAGGTAGATTTAGAGGTAGAGGTTGGGGTCAGGATAGAGGTAGTGGTACTGGTAGAGGTAGAGATAGATTTAGAGGTAGAGTTTGAGTTCAGGATAGAGGTTGTGGTAGAGGTAGAGGCAGATTTAGAGTAGAGGTCAGGATAGACGTAGTAGAGATAGAGGTTGTGTTTGTGGTAGAGGTAGATTTAGAGGTACAGGCAGATTTATAGTAGAGGTCAGGATAGACGTAGTAGAGATAGAGGTTGTGGTAGAGACAAAGGTAGATTTAGAGATAGAGGTTGTGGTAGATGTAGATTTAGAGGTAGAGGTTGAGGTCAGGATAGACTTAGTAGAGATAGAGGTTGTGGTAGAGGTAGATTTAGAGATAGAGGTTGAGGTAGATTTAGAGTTAGAGTAGAGGTCAGGATAGATGTAGTAGAGATAGAGGTTGTGATAGAGGTAGATTTAGAGATAGAGGTTGTGGTAGAGGTAGAGGAAGATTTAGAGTAGAGGTCAGGATAGAAATTGTAGAGGTAGAGGTTGTGGTAGTGGTAGATTTAGAGTAGAGGTCAGAGTAGACGTAGTAGAGATAGAGGTTGTGGTAGAGGCAGAGGTAGATTTAGAGATAGAGGTTGTGGTAGATGTAGATTTAGAGGTAGAGGTTGAGGTCAGGATAGACTTAGTAGAGATAGAGGTTGTGGTAGAGGTAGATTTAGAGATAGAGGTTGTGGTAGAGGTAGAGGTAGATTTAGAGTAGAGGTCAGGATAGAAATTGTAGAGGTAGAGGTTGTGGTAGTGGTAGATTTAGAGTAGAGGTCAGAGTAGACGTAGTAGAGATAGAGGTTGTGGTAGAGGCAGAGGTAGATTTAGAGATAGAGGTTGTGGTAGATGTAGATTTAGAGGTAGAGGTTGAGGTCAGGATAGACTTAGTAGAGATAGAGGTTGTGGTAGAGGTAGATTTAGAGATAGAGGTTGTGGTAGAGGTAGAGGTAGATTTAGAGTAGAGGTCAGGATAGAAATTGTAGAGGTAGAGGTTGTGGTAGTGGTAGTGGTAGATTTAGAGTAGAGGTCAGGGTAGAGGTAGTAGAGATAGAGGTTGTGTTAGTGGTAGAGGTAGAGGTAGATTTAGAGGTAGAGGTCAGGATGGACGTAGTATAGATAGAGGTTGTGGTAGTGGTAGAGGTCGATTTAGAGGTAGAGGTCAGGGTAGAGGTAGTAGTGGTAGAGGTAGAGGTCAGGATAGAGGTGGTAGAGGTAGAGGTCAGGATAGAGGTAGTAGAGGTTGAGGTAGTGATAGAGGTAGTAGAGGTAGAGGTCAGGATAGAGGTAGTTGAGGTAGTGATAGAGGTAGTAGAGGTAGAGGTCAGGATAGAGGTAGTAGAGGTAGAGGTAGTGATAGAGGTAGTAGAGGTAGAGGTCAGGATAGAGGTAGTAGAGGTAGAGGTAGTGATAGAGGTAGTAGAGGTAGAGGTCAGGATAGAGGTAGTAGAGGTAGAGGTCAGGATAGAGGTAGTAGAGGTAGAGGTCAGGATAGAGGTAGTAGAGGTTGAGGTAGTGATAGAGGTAGTAGAGGTAGAGGTCAGGGTAGAGTTAGTAGAGGTAGAGGTCAGGATAGAGGTAGTAGAGGTAGATTTAGAGGTAGTAGAGGTAGAACACCTAGTATCCTGAGCTTAGCAGCGAACATCAAAGCGATGCCGACCGGAAGGCCAATGCAATAGTATGAGACCAGGTTAGACAGCGCAGCTATCTTCTGTTTTCCTGCTCCAACCAGGATACCTGAACACACACACTACACACACACACACACACACACACACACACACACACACACACACACACACACACACACACACACACACACACACACACACACACACACACACACTAGTTAGACTCACCAGTAGAGACAACTGTATGAATGTGTAGAGACCCAGGAACTCACCAGTAGAGGTACTCACCAGTAGAGGTTCTCACCAGTAAAGGTACTCACCAGTAAAGGTACTCATCAGTAAAGGTACTCAACAGTAAAGGTACTCACCAGTAAAGGTACTCACCAGTAGAGGTATTCACCAGTAGAGGTACTCACCAGTAAAGGTACTCACCAGTAAAGGTACTCACCAGTAGAGGTATTCACCAGTAGAGGTATTCACCAGTAGAGGTACTCACCAGTAAAGGTACTCACCAGTAAAGGTACTCACCAGTAGAGGTATTCACCAGTAGAGGTACTCACCAGTAGAGGTATTCACCAGTAGAGGTACTCACCAGTAAAAGTACTCATCAGTAAAGGTACTCACCAGTAAAGGTACTCACCAGTAGAGGTACTCACCAGTAAAGGTACTCACCAGTAGAGGTACTCACCAGTAAAGGTACTCACCAGTAGAGGTACTCACCAGTAAAGGTACTCACCAGTAAAGGTACTCACCAGTAGAGGTACTCACCAGTAAAGGTACTCACCAGTAGAGGTACTCACCAGTAAAGGTACTCACCAGTAGAGGTACTCACCAGTAAAGGTACTCACCAGTAAAGGTACTCACCAGTAGAGGTACTCACCAGTAAAGGTACTCACCAGTAGAGGTACTCACCAGTAAAGGTACTCACCAGTAGAGCATCAAAGAACTGTATGAAGGTGTAGAGCCCCAGGTTCACTGACACGTTGTCCACTATGGTTCTGGAGAGGACAGGACAGGACTCAGGAGGGGGACTGTTAACTACTGAGAGATCACTTAGGTCCTGTCTACACTTGACACTTACATGCAACTTCTGCTATCAGAACATGAAGATCACGTTGAAAAGACGGGTCAAAAGTCACTTTGTGGTCTGATTGTGTTCAGATCTGCAGACCACTTCAGAAGTTGGTCAGGGATGCATTGTGTGCGGATTTCTTCTCAGTCTGGACACAAACAGGCTACCAAAGCTCATACAGTGGGCGACTCATCAGCACTCCTCCCACAAGTCTACTGTCTATTATCTATCCTTTACCCCTACCTACAGTATACTGCTGTTACTGTCTATTATCTATCCTTTACCCCTACCTACAGTATACTGCTGTTACTGTCTATTATCTATCCTTTACCCCTACCTACAGTATACTGCTGTTACTGTCTATTATCTATCCTTTACCCCTACCTACAGTATACTGCTGTTACTGTCTATTATCTATCCTTTACCCCTACCTACAGTATACTGCTGTTACTGTCTATTATCTATCCTTTACCCCCTACCTACAGTATACTGCTGTTACTGTCTATTATCTATCCTTTACCCCTACCTACAGTATACTGCTGTTACTGTCTATTATCTATCCTTTACCCTACCTACAGTATACTGCTGTTACTGTCTATCATCTATCCTTTACCCTACCTACAAGTATACTGTGTTACTGTCTATTATCTATCCTTTACCCCTACCTACAGTATACTGCTGTTACTGTCTGTATCTATCCTTGCCCCCTACCTACAGTATACTGCTGTTACTGTCTATTATCTATCCTTTACCCCTACCTACAGTATACTGCTGTTACTGTCTATTATCTATCTTTACTACCTACAGTATACTG
>NW_027013715.1:0-15388 GCF_036934945.1 Oncorhynchus masou masou | reverse complement strand
GTTGACCAGCTTGGTGAGCACACAGAACCCCTACACTGGCGTACTGGAACCTGTCAGTCATACTCAACCAGTCTGCCGAGCATTTTGTCCTGTGAGGTGGCTTGAGGGTCTTGCTGTCACCTCTGGTCATGCTTAAATCCCCTTGTTGGCCGCTGTGGCCTTCATCATGGGGCCCTTCTCTGATCATGGGCCCTTCTCTCATTTTAACATCCTTTCAGAATGTTCCTTTACAACACAATTGTCAGGACCTCGCGCTGCGAACCTCCGGTCTCGCGGAGTGAGAAACAGTCACTAACCAACTGAGCCACGAATAGTCAGCAGAACCCAGAAGATGAGGCAGACACAGCAGTACTTAAGACGGTGTATTTAATGAAGTAAAAAGGAGAAGTCCTTCATTACAAAAATGGCAAATCCAAAAGGTGGTAGGAATAGCACAAAAAAGCCTCAAGAGATACTCAAAAACAAAAATAGGAGTCCACAAGAGCATCCACCGGAATCGACAAGAATACATGAAACACTAGGGCTGGGTGCAAACATACAAACACAGAGCACAGAACTGAGGAAAACTAAGGGTTTAAAAATACAATCAGGGGAAACGAGGGGCACAGGTGCAAACAATAATGGGGAACAAGGGAAAAAACATAAGGTCCAAAAAGCACAATGGGGGCATCTAGTGACCAAAACCCCGGAACAACCCTGGCCAAATCCTGGCCGAGCTCCCCCTAGGAACGGCTCCTGGCGTTCCTACCAGCTCTCTCAGGGTGGAGGGCCCTGAACTGGACAGAGTGAGGTCCGGGTCCAGGATGTTCCTTGGCAGGGAACCCAGGAGCGCTCCTCGGGGCATCGAGCCTTTCCCAGTCCACCAGATACTGCCAGGACCGCTGCACCCGGCGGGAATCCAGTATCCGATGAACGGTATAAGCCGGCTGGCCTCCAATGACACGAGGCGGAGGGGGAGGTCTGTCTGCCGGGACAAGGGAGGAAAAAACAACAGGTTTTAACAATGAAATGTGAAATGTGGGATTAATCTTAAGGGATCTGGGTAAGTGTAGGCGATAAGAAACTGGGTTAACTCTCCTGGCAACCTTGAAGGGACCGATGTATTTTTGGGACAGCTTGCGAGACTCCACCCGTAGAGGTAAGTCTCTTGTGGAGAGCCAGACTCTCTGGCCGGGGCGCAGGGTAGGCCCGGGACGGCGACGTCTGTTGGCTTGTTGTTGGCACCTCTGTGAGGAACGCATAAGATTAAGACGGGTCTTCCTCCACATAAGCCGACAGCGCCTGACGAATCTTCAAGGCTGAAGGCACTCTGACTTCTGCCTCCTGGTCCGGGAACAATGGAGGAGCATAGCCAAACTGACACTCGTGCGGGGACATACCAGTGGGAGGAGGAGCGCAAGGTGTTGTGCGCGTATCCGGCCCAAACAATAAAGGATGACCATGTGGTCGGTTGTCACGAGTCATACATCGGAGGGTGGTTTCCAGCCTTTGATTCATCCTCTCTGTTTGGCCGTTGGACTCGGATGGTACCCTGAAGATAGACTGGCAGAAGCCCCCATGAGTTGGCAGAAGGCCTTCCAAAACCTTGAGGCGAACTGGGGACCTCTGTCAGAAACCATATCTTGAGGAATGCCGAAGACTCGGAACACATGATTAATTACCAACTCAGCCGTTTCCTTGGCAGAAGGTAACTTAGTCAGAGGGACGAACCTGGCCGCCTTTGAAAACCTGTCGATTATGACTAGGATAGTAGTATTGCCATGGGATGGAGGAAGTCCAGTAATAAAGTCCAATGAGATATGGGACCAGGTCTGTGGGGAACAGGTAAAGGGTGAAGGAGTCCTTGAGGGCGGAGGTGAGAAGATTTGCCCTGGCAGCACACGGGACAGGCATTGACGAAAGTGGCAACGTCTTCTCTTATGGTAGGCCACCAGAACTTACGCTGGATGAACTCCAAGGTGCGACCTACGCCCGGATGACAGGTGAGGCGAGAGGAGTGCCCCCACAGAAGGACCTGAGTCCTCACTGCCTTGGGGACAAACAACCGATTGGCAGGACCTCCTTTCGGGTCCGGTTCGCTAGCTTGAGCACGTCTCACGGTATCCTCAACTTGCCACGAGATCGGAGCCACAATCTTAGCAGCAGGAAGGACAGGCATGTCCGTGTCATCTCGAATGGCAGGAGCGTAGACTCGGACAGGGCATCCGGTTTGAGATTCTTCGACCCGGGCCGATAGGTGAGGATAAACTGGAATCGATTGAAGAAAAGAGACCATCTAGCTTGTCTAGAGTTCAACCGCTTCGCCTGCTGGATATACTCCAGATTTTTGTGGTCCGTAAGCACTTGAAACGGGTGAGAAGCCCCTCGAGCCAGTGTCTCCATTCCTTCAATGCCATCTTAACCGCTAGGAGTTCACGATCCCCCACATCGTAGTTCCTCTCAGTCAGGGTAAGCCGGTGTGAGAAGAAAGTGCACGGATGAAGCTTGTCTTCACCCCTCTGAGACAGGACAGCTCCAACACCAACCTCTGATGCGTCTACCTCCACCACAAATGGTTCATCCGTAGTCGGTAGTATCAGGATGGGAGCAGAGAGAACGCGCTGCTTGAGTCCTTGGAAGGCCGCCTCAGCTTCTCTTCCCACAAAAACCTTGCATTGCCACCCTTGGTTAAAGCTGAGAGAGGGGCTGCCACCAAGCTGAAGTTCTTGATGAACTTGGGTAAAAGTTTGTGAAGCCCAGGAAACGCTGAACTTCCTTAACGGATTTGGGGTGGGCCAATCCGCTACCGCCCCTACCTTCCTGGGGTCCATTTGGACTCGACTGGTTCCACTACAAATCCCAGGAATTGTACTCGGGATGAATGGAATTCACATTTTTCCGGCTTAACGTACAGATGGCTGTCCAGGAGGCGTTTGAGTACTTGTCTGACATGCTTAGTGTGTTCTTGAAGGGAGCCTCAAAGATGAGGATGTCATCCAAGTAAACGAACACAAATATGTTAAGCATATCCCTAAGCACATCGCTTATGAGCGCTTGGAACACCGCTTAGGCGTTGGTCAGGCCGAAGGGCATCACCAAGTATTCATAGTGACCAGTAGGCGTGTTGAAAGCGGTCTTCCACTCGCCACCAGGTCTGATCCGCACAAGATGGTATGCGTCCCGCAGGTCAAGCTTAGTGAAAACAACTGCTTCCTGGAGCAGCTCGAAGGCTGTGGCCATAAGGGGTAGCGGGTAACGGTTACGGACGGTTATGGCATTGAGTCCCCGGTAGTCGATGCAAGGACGTAATCCACCGTCTTTCTTGGCCACAAAGAAAAAACCCCTGCTCCCGCCGGGAGGTGGATGGACGCATGAGGCCTGCTTCCAGAGCGGCCTTGATGTAGGTATCCATAGCAGCTCGTTCGGGTGGAGATAGGGAAAAGATCCGACCCCTGGGGGGCAAGTGCCCGGAAACAGGTCGATGGGGCAATCGTAAGGTCTATGGGGTGGTAGCATGGTGGCCCTCTGTTTGCTAAACACCAGTTTGAGGTCATGGTAACACTGGGAACTCGGGTCAGGTCGATGGATTCTAAAGACTCGGGAGTAGAACTCGGGGAATTCTGGAAAATACAAGTAGCTTGGCACGTAGGACCCCACTGCTTGATAGTGCCCACAGACCAGTCGATGTGAGGGTTATGGCTGTGAAGCCAGGGGTATCCAAGGACGAGGGAACTCGGAACAGGAGATCAAATGAAAGTTCATCAATTCCTGGTGTTGTGAAACTGAAAGTCGCAAGGAGGTAGTGACATGAGTGACAAGTCCAGATCCCAAAGGGCTTCCATCCAATGTAGTGACCCCATGGGTTCACTTAGAGGTTCAGAGGGAACGCCATTCTCCTTCGCCCAGACACCATCCATGAAGTTACCTGCGGCTCCAGAGTCTACCAAGGCTTGAAGGTGAAGCTTGTGGTTGTCCCAGGAGAGGGTGACTGGAATGAGCAGACGGGAGTTGGACGGATGGGAGGAGGTTATGTTTCCCGTTACAGTTCCCCCCGGTCTGTACGGGACAGAGCGTTTCCCTGGAGCCCGGGACACGGGAACGGAAATGGCCCGGTTTGCCGCAATATAGACAGCGTCGCTCCCCCTCATCCGGCGGTCTCTCTCAGCCTGGGAGATGCGTCCAATCTGCATGGGTTCCGATGGAGCCAGCGAGGATAAAGGTGGGGACTCGGAGCTGGGACTGATAGGGGCTAGAGGTCTACGGTTGAGTTCTCTCTCTCAGACGCTGGTCAATGCGTGAGGCCAACTTGATCAGGACTCGAGATTGTCCGGTGGTTCCCGAGTGGCCAGTTCATCTTGGATAGTGTCGGAAAGGCCTTTCAGAAAGCACACCGTGAGCCCTGTTCCAGCCACTTGCTGCTGCCACCGTGCGGAACTGGATGGCATAGTCCGTCACGCTGCGCCAACCTTGGTGGAGAGTCAGGAGCTGTTTGGCTGAGTCAGAACCACTGCTTGGGCCTTGAAACACTCGTTTGAATTCCTCAGCAAAGGCAGAGTAGCTGGCACAGCAGGAACTATGGGCATCCCACACAGCAGTAGCCCAGGCCAGGGCTTTTTCCGACAGCAGGGTGATGATATAAGCGATCTTAGACCGGTCGGTGGGAAACGACGAGGGTTGTAGCTCAAAGGAGAGAGAACATTGGGTGAGAAACCCTTTACAAGCACTTGGATCACCTGAGAACCGTTGGGGAGGTGGGAAGACGAGGTTCAGCCAGGGGGTTAACTGCCATGGGTACGTGAATCTGAGGTACTGGGACGGGAACTGCTGCCGGGGTAAGACGATCAGATATTTGCTTAATGGAAGTCAGCATCTCCGACAGAAGATGAGAATGTCTAGCCATTAAGGCCTCTTGCTGAACCAGGGCAGCTTCGTGGCGTTGGACAGTCTCCTGGTGGTGGGACAGCATGGCAAAAAGGTCCTGGGAACTGGCTGCCTCTGGGTTCATTTTTGGCTCTGTGTTTCTGTCAGGACCCGGTTACGAACCTGGGTCTCCGGAGTGAGAAACAGTCACTTAACCAACTGAGCCACGAATAGTCAGCAGAACCCAGAAGATGAGGCAGACACAGCAGTACTTAAGACGGTGTATTTAATAAAGTAAAAGGGAGAAGTCCTTCATCACAAATGGCAAATCCAAAAGGTGGTAGGTATATAATAAAAAAGCCTCAAGAGATACTCAAAAACAAAATTCCACAAGAGTATCCACCGGAAACGACAAGAATACACAGACCACTAGGCTGGGTGCTAACATACAAACACAGAGCACAGAACTGAGGAAAACTAAGGGTTTAAATACAATCAGGGGGAAACGAGGCACAGGTGCAAATAATAATGGGAACAAGGGAAAAAACATAAGGTCAAAAAGCACAATGGGGGCATCTAGTGACCAAAACCCGGAACAACCCTGGCCAAATCCTGACAACAATCTCACTCACACTCTCTCTCTCCCTCTCTTATTGATGTAATCCTTTCTCTTAATTATCTTAAGTTAAGTATTTCTATTGCAGCTTAAATAAACATACCTGGTTTTGTACTTCTTAAGTACTGCCTGTGTTGAGCACAAGGAGCTGTGGGCTTCTGCTATGGTGATGGTGGACCTCTGCAGACAGATGGACAGGTTGCTATGGTGATGGTGGACCTCTGCAGACAGGTGGACAGGTTGCTATGGTGATGGTGGACCTCTGCAGACAGGTGACAGGTTGCTATGGTGATGGTGGACCTCTGCAGACAGGTGGACAGGTTGCTATGGTGATGGTGGACCTCTGCAGACAGGTGGACAGGTTGCTATGGTGATGGTGGACCTCTGACAGGCACAGGTTGCTCACAGGTGTGTTAGAGTGTCATGCAGGAAGCCACAGATGTGGATAACAACAGTCTCCTCGCAGTACTGTAGTATTTTCTGGCTGGCCTGCTGGACACCTCAGACATTTTGGGCATCAGCAGATTGAATCTGAAATACATAAAGAACAAAGACATACAAACAGACAATGAATTGCTGTCCAAAAAAAACTATATTAGATATGACTCATTTTATCAGTCGATAAAGCATTGAAACATGATGTTACATTACATATTGATGATGACTTTTGAAGTACTTAACATAGCAATCTAGAACCACTACCTGTTCCAGGTGCTGGACAAGCCCCTGGTGATCTCACAGGAAGTGGTTCAGTGCACGCAATATGTGTCCTACCCATTGGGTCCCGCCAATTCTGGTGGGCACCAGTGGTGTGTGCTCAAGAGCCTGGAAGCTGTTTACCAGGTTTGCCCTGTTCAGTGGACTGGTGTGGTAGAAGGTGTAAGAGCCAACTGAGGAGGTCTACTTTATGAAACATCACGTTGGACTGGACAGCATCAGATAAGGTCAGTTCAAGGCGGTTTGCCATACAGTGGATGCCGATGATGTAGGCCCTGTTCCCCTTCAGCCGGCTGACCACACCATTCTTGGCTCCGGTCATCACAGCAGCTCCATCTGTTCCCAGAGCGGCCAACTTGCTCCCCTACTCATCACGCACTCTCCATGATGGCACTGGTGGAGTTGCCTATGTGTGCCGCGTCTGCCTTCTCTCACCGACTTGATGCCAACAAACTTCGACGCGATCTTGCCCGTGGGACAGAGTCGGACATAAACTAACTCCTCCTCTTCACAGAACCGCCTGTGGGCCATCTGACACGATGGAGAGAAATTTGGTGGTTTTCAGATTCTCTCTGATGTTGTTTCTCTCCACCTCTGCAATATGGTGCATAAACTCTTTGGCCTGCTTCTCATTTCTATATGTTGAGCCCACAACGATTCCTTTTTTTGTCATCCAAGCTGCAAAAATAAAACATCAAATGAATTCAATAATAACTCAATATACAATCATGTTATCCAATATAGCTGGCAGTTGATTGTGCTAAAGTAGCCTTCTACCATTCGTTTTGTAAGGATCAACACTATAAGGCAGGTAAAGTCAATTGTGTCACAATGCTTTAAAATGTAAACAGCATCTGGAGAACATTAAAATAGAACATTACAGAGCCATGGGAGAGCATGGATATCCATGTCAGCATCAGTAGGCCTATAATTTTATGGTATTTATACACTATTTTGAGGTGAACCAAAGCTTATCAAGAGCTGAGAAATAACCTACAATACTGGACCATGTCTGCTAAATGAACTTGAAAAAACTAGCTACAAAAGTATTAGTCAAGCTGCAAGAGTAACAGCATTTTCACTTACTCACACATCCACTCCAAGTCAGAAAGGGGGTCTCATCTTCTTGCCAATGGCATGTATAGTCCTAAACAATATGTTCATCTTCGTGCTGGTCTGCTCTGACATTGCCAAGAATTCTCTTCCCACCTGGAGAAACCAGCATACGAAATCAACGGGGCTTTTTCAGGAGTTAACTGACATAGGGGAGGGAGGTTGTTGCATTGATCTCAAACCTTTCCTCCCCAGTGAGATCGAGAGATGTCCTTAAGATTCCAGCAAGTATTTTCTTTATCAATCGGAGTTGACATGGAGATAATTGAGTTGCAAATGACATCGAGTTGAAAGTAAGATCAAGAGACAGTGACATTTGGGGTCTTGTAAACACTGAAAAGTTCCCCCTCTGTTCATCCTGCGGCGCTTAAGGTGAAGGCCTACTTTGGATCAACATATCTCTGTGAGATGGCCTTTTCACAGATGAAAATAATCAAGTCAAAGAACAGGTCTTGTCTAACTAATTAGACATCTCACAGACAGTGTCAGACTTGCTGTGTCAAACTATGAGCCAGACTACAGAGCACTTGCCGATAGTGTGCGATCACAGCCGTCACATTGAATGTGGTGTGGAGAGGGGATCTCAACCACAGCCATCAGAAGGAGTGAGTATTGCCAGTTTGAAATCTGTTTGTAGACTATGTAGTTTACAAAAGGATATGACCTGTGTTGTGTGTTGTTTGAAAAAGGGAAGCAGTACTATACATGATTGGCTTAGGCCTGTAATGGACTGATTATTGAGGATATATATGAATGGCTTAGGCCTGTAATGGACTGATTATTGAGGTTATATATGAATGGTGAAGGCCTGTAATGGACTGATTATTGAGGTTATATATGAATGGTGAGGCCTGTAATTGACAGATTATTCAGGTTATATATGAATGGTGAAGGCCTGTAATGGACTGATTATTGAGGTTATATATGAATGGTGAGGCCTGTAATGGACATGATTATTCAGGTTATATATGAATGGTGAAGACCTGTAATGGACTGATTTTTCAGGTTATATATGAATGGTGCAGGCCTGTAATTGACAGATTATTCAGGCTATATATGAATGGTGAAGGCCTGTAATGGACTGATTATTGAGGTTATATATGAATGGTGAAGGCCTGTAATGGATTGATTATTGAGGTTATATGTATGAATGGCAAGGCCTGTAATGGACTGATTATTGAGGTTATATATGAATGGTGAAGGCCTGTAATGGACTGATTATTGAGGTTATATATGAATGGTGAGGCCTGTAATTGACAGATTATTCAGGTTATATATGAATGGTGAGGTCCTGTAATGAACTGATTATTGAGGTTATATATGAATGGCAAGGCCTGTAATGGACAGATTATTCAGGTTATATGAATGGTGAAGGCCTATAATGGACTGATTATTCAGGTTATATATGAATGGTCAGGCCTGTAATGGACTGATTATTCAGGTTATATATGAATGGTGAAGGCCTGTAATGGACTGATTATTGAGGTTATATGAATGGTGAAGGCCTGTAATGGACTGATTATTCAGGTTATATATGAATGGTGAGGCCTGTAATGGACTGATTATTCAGGTTATATATGAATGGTGAAGGCCTAATTGATGAATGGTTATATATGAATGGTGGCCTGTAATGGACTGATTATTCAGGTTATATATGAATGGTGAAGGCCTGTAATGGACTGATTATTCAGGTTATATATGAATGGTGAAGGCCTGTAATGGACTGATTATTCAGGTTATATATGAATGGTGAAGGCCTGTAATGGACTGATTATTGAGGTTATATATGAATGGTGAAGGCCTGTAATGGACTGATTATTCAGGTTATATATGAATGGTGAAGGCCTGTATTGACAGATTATTCAGGTTATATATGAATGGTGAAGGCCTGTAATGGACTGATTATTGAGGTTATATATGAATGGTGAAGGCCTGTAATGGACTGATTATTCAGGTTATATATGAATGGTGAAGGCCTGTAATGGACTGATTATTGAGGTTATATATGAATGGTGAAGGCCTGTAATGGACCAGGTTATATATGAATGGTGAAGGCCTGTATTTGACAGATTATTCAGGTTTTATATGTATGGTGGCCTGTAATGGACTGATTATTGAGGTTATATATGAATGGTGAAGGCCTGTAATGGACTGATTATTCAGGTTATATATGAATGGTGAAGGCCTGTAATTGACTGATTATTCAGGTTATATATGAATGGTGAAGGCCTGTAATTGACAGATTATTCAGGTTATATATGAATGGTGAAGGCCTGTAATGGACTGATTATTCAGGTTATATATGAATGGTGAGGCCTGTAATGGACTGATTATTAAGGTTATATATGAATGGTGAAGGCCTGTAATGGACTGATTATTCAGGTTATATATGAATGGTGAAGGCCTGTAATGGACTAATTATTCAGGTTATATATGAATGGTGAAGGCCTGTAATGGACTGATTATTGAGGTTATATATGAATGGTGAAGGCCTGTAATGGACTGATTATTCAGGTTATATATGAATGGTGAAGGCCTGTAATGGACTGATTATTGAGGTTATATATGAATGGTGAAGGCCTGTAATTGACAGATTATTCAGGTTATATATGAATGGTGAAGGCCTGTAATTGGACAGATTATTCAGGTTATATATGAATGGTGAGGCCTGTAATGGACAGATTATTCAGGTTATATATGAATGGTGAAGGCCTGTAATGGACTGATTATTCAGGTTATATATGAATGGTGAAGGCCTGTAATTGACTGATTATTGAGGTTATATATGAATGGTAAAGGCCTGTAATGGACAGATTATTCAGGTTATATATGAATGGTGAAGGCCTGTAATTGACAGATTATTCAGGTTATATATGAATGGTGAAGGCCTGTAATTGACAGATTATTCAGGTTATATATGAATGGTGAGGCCTGTAATTGACTGATTATTCAGGTTATATATGAATGGTGAAGGCCTGTAATGGACTGATTATTCAGGTTATATATGAATGGTGAGGCCTGTAATGGACTGATTATTAAGGTTATATATGAATGGTGAAGGCCTGTAATGGACTGATTATTCAGGTTATATATGAATGGTGAAGGCCTGTAATGGACTGATTATTCAGGTTATATATGAATGGTGAAGGCCTGTAATGGACTGATTATTGAGGTTATATATGAATGGTGAAGGCCTGTAATGGACTGATTATTCAGGTTATATATGAATGGTGAAGGCCTGTAATGGACTGATTATTGAGGTTATATATGAATGGTGAAGGCCTGTAATTGACAGATTATTCAGGTTATATATGAATGGTGAGGCCTGTAATGGACTGATTATTGAGGTTATATATGAATGGTGAAGGCCTGTAATGGACTGATTATTCAGGTTATATATGAATGGTGAAGGCCTGTAATTGACTGATTATTGAGGTTATATATGAATGGTAAAGGCCTGTAATGGACTGATTATTGAGGTTATATATGAATGGTGAAGGCCTGTAATTGACAGATTATTCAGGTTATATATGAATGGTGAGGCCTGTAATGGACTGATTATTCAGGTTATATATGAATGGTGAAGGCCAGTAATGGACTGATTATTGAGGTTATATATGAATGGTGAAGGCCTGTAATGGACTGATTATTCAGGTTATATATGAATGTGAAGGCCTGTAATGGACTGATTATTCAGGTTATATATGAATGGTGAAGGCCTGTAATAGACTGATTATTCAGGTTATATATGAATGGTGAAGGCCTGTAATGGACTGATTATTCAGGTTATATATGAATGGTGAAGGCCTGTAATGGACTGATTAGTCAGGTTATATATGAATGGTGAAGGCCTGTAATGGACTGATTATTCAGGTTATATATGAATGGTGAAGGCCTGTAATTGACTGATTATTGAGGTTATATATGAATGGTGAAGGCCTGTAATTGACTGATTATTGAGGTTATATAAGAATGGTGAAGGCCTGTAATGGACAGATTATTCAGGTTATATATGAATGGTGAAGGCCTGTAATGGACTGATTATTCAGGTTATATATGAATGGTGAAGGCCTGTAATGGACTGATTATTGAGGTTATATATGAATGGTGAAGGCCTGTAATGGACTGATTATTGAGGTTATATATGAATGGTGAAGGCCTGTAATGGACTGATTATTGAGGTTATATATGAATGGTGAAGGCCTGTAATGGACTGATTAATCAGGTTATATATGAATGGTGAAGGCCTGTAATGGACTGATTATTCAGGTTATATATGAATGGTGAAGGCCTGTAATTGACTGATTATTGAGGTTATATAAGAATGGTGAAGGCCTGTAATGGACTGATTATTCAGGTTATATATGAATGGTGAAGGCCTGTAATTGACTGATTATTGAGGTTATATATGAATGGTGAAGGCCTGTAATTGACAGATTATTCAGGTTATATATGAATGGTGAAGGCCTGTAATTGACTGATTATTGAGGTTATATATGAATGGTGAGGCCTGTAATGGACTGATTATTCAGGTTATATATGAATGGTGAAGGCCTGTAATGGACTGATTAATCAGGTTATATATGAATGGTGAAGGCCTGTAATGGACTGATTATTCAGGTTATATATGAATGGTGAAGGCCTGTAATTGACAGATTATTCAGGTTATATATGAATGGTGAAGGCCTGTAATTGACTGATTATTGAGGTTATATATGAATGGTGAGGCCTGTAATGGACTGATTATTCAGGTTATATATGAATGGTGAAGGCCTGTAATGGACTGATTATTCAGGTTATATATGAATGGTGAAGGCCTGTAATGGACTGATTATTGAGGTTATATATGAATGGTGAAGGCCTGTAATTGACAGATTATTCAGGTTATATATGAATGGTGAGGCCTGTAATGGACTGATTATTGAGGTTATATATGAATGGTGAAGGCCTGTAATGGACTGATTATTCAGGTTATATATGAATGGTGAAGGCCTGTAATTGACTGATTATTGAGGTTATATATGAATGGTAAAGGCCTGTAATGGACTGATTATTGAGGTTATATATGAATGGTGAAGGCCTGTAATTGACAGATTATTCAGGTTATATATGAATGGTGAGGCCTGTAATGGACTGATTATTCAGGTTATATATGAATGGTGAAGGCCAGTAATGGACTGATTATTGAGGTTATATATGAATGGTGAAGGCCTGTAATGGACTGATTATTCAGGTTATATATGAATGGTGAAGGCCTGTAATGGACTGATTATTCAGGTTATATATGAATGGTGAAGGCCTGTAATAGACTGATTATTCAGGTTATATATGAATGGTGAAGGCCTGTAATGGACTGATTATTCAGGTTATATATGAATGGTGAAGGCCTGTAATGGACTGATTAGTCAGGTTATATATGAATGGTGAAGGCCTGTAATGGACTGATTATTCAGGTTATATATGAATGGTGAAGGCCTGTAATTGACTGATTATTGAGGTTATATATGAATGGTGAAGGCCTGTAATTGACTGATTATTGAGGTTATATAAGAATGGTGAAGGCCTGTAATGGACAGATTATTCAGGTTATATATGAATGGTGAAGGCCTGTAATGGACTGATTATTCAGGTTATATATGAATGGTGAAGGCCTGTAATGGACTGATTATTCAGGTTATATATGAATGGTGAAGGCCTGTAATGGACTGATTATTGAGGTTATATATGAATGGTGAAGGCCTGTAATGGACTGATTATTGAGGTTATATATGAATGGTGAAGGCCTGTAATGGACTGATTAATCAGGTTATATGTGAATGGTGAAGGCCTGTAATGGACTGATTATTCAGGTTATATATGAATGGTGAAGGCCTGTAATTGACTGATTATTGAGGTTATATAAGAATGGTGAAGGCCTGTAATGGACTGATTATTCAGGTTATATATGAATGGTGAAGGCCTGTAATTGACTGATTATTGAGGTTATATATGAATGGTGAAGGCCTGTAATTGACAGATTATTCAGGTTATATATGAATGGTGAAGGCCTGTAATTGACTGATTATTGAGGTTATATATGAATGGTGAGGCCTGTAATGGACTGATTATTCAGGTTATATATGAATGGTGAAGGCCTGTAATGGACTGATTAATCAGGTTATATATGAATGGTGAAGGCCTGTAATGGACTGATTATTCAGGTTATATATGAATGGTGAAGGCCAGTAATGGACTGATTATTGAGGTTATATATGAATGGTGAAGGCCTGTAATGGACTGATTATTCAGGTTATATATGAATGGTGAAGGCCTGTAATGGACTGATTATTCAGGTTATATATGAATGGTGAAGGCCTGTAATGGACTGATTATTCAGGTTATATATGAATGGTGAAGGCCTGTAATGGACTGATTATTCAGGTTATATATGAATGGTGAAGGCCTGTAATGGACTGATTAGTCAGGTTATATATGAATGGTGAAGGCCTGTAATGGACTGATTATTCAGGTTATATATGAATGGTGAAGGCCTGTAATTGACTGATTATTGAGGTTATATATGAATGGTGAAGGCCTGTAATTGACTGATTATTGAGGTTATATAAGAATGGTGAAGGCCTGTAATGGACTGATTATTGAGGTTATATATGAATGGTGAAGGCCTGTAATGGACTGATTAATCAGGTTATATATGAATGGTGAAGGCCTGTAATGGACTGATTATTCAGGTTATATATGAATGGTGAAGGCCTGTAATTGACTGATTATTGAGGTTATATAAGAATGGTGAAGGCCTGTAATGGACTGATTATTCAGGTTATATATGAATGGTGAAGGCCTGTAATGGACTGATTAGTCAGGTTATATATGAATGGTGAAGGCCTGTAATTGACTGATTATTGAGGTTATATATGAATGGTGAGGCCTGTAATGGACTGATTATTCAGGTTATATATGAATGGTGAAGGCCTGTAATGGACTGATTAATCAGGTTATATATGAATGGTGAAGGCCTGTAATGGACTGATTATTCAGGTTATATATGAATGGTGAAGGCCTGTAATTGACAGATTATTCAGGTTATATATGAATGGTGAAGGCCTGTAATTGACTGATTATTGAGGTTATATATGAATGGTGAGGCCTGTAATGGACTGATTATTCAGGTTATATATGAATGGTGAAGGCCTGTAATGGACTGATTATTCAGGTTATATATGAATGGTGAAGGCCTGTAATGGACTGATTATTGAGGTTATATATGAATGGTGAAGGCCTGTAATTGACAGATTATTCAGGTTATATATGAATGGTGAGGCCTGTAATGGACTGATTATTGAGGTTATATATGAATGGTGAAGGCCTGTAATGGACTGATTATTCAGGTTATATATGAATGGTGAAGGCCTGTAATTGACTGATTATTGAGGTTATATATGAATGGCAAAGGCCTGTAATGGACTGATTATTGAGGTTATATATGAATGGTGAAGGCCTGTAATTGACAGATTATTCAGGTTATATATGAATGGTGAGGCCTGTAATGGACTGATTATTCAGGTTATATATGAATGGTGAAGGCCAGTAATGGACTGATTATTGAGGTTATATATGAATGGTGAAGGCCTGTAATGGACTGATTATTCAGGTTATATATGAATGGTGAAGGCCTGTAATGGACTGATTATTCAGGTTATATATGAATGGTGAAGGCCTGTAATAGACTGATTATTCAGGTTATATATGAATGGTGAAGGCCTGTAATGGACTGATTATTCAGGTTATATATGAATGGTGAAGGCCTGTAATGGACTGATTAGTCAGGTTATATATGAATGGTGAAGGCCTGTAATGGACTGATTATTCAGGTTATATATGAATGGTGAAGGCCTGTAATTGACTGATTATTGAGGTTATATATGAATGGTGAAGGCCTGTAATTGACTGATTATTGAGGTTATATAAGAATGGTGAAGGCCTGTAATGGACAGATTATTCAGGTTATATATGAATGGTGAAGGCCTGTAATGGACTGATTATTCAGGTTATATATGAATGGTGAAGGCCTGTAATGGACTGATTATTCAGGTTATATAGAATGGT
>NW_027013714.1:0-15388 GCF_036934945.1 Oncorhynchus masou masou | reverse complement strand
TTGCACATCGAGAGACTGAAATTTTTTCCCATTCCTCCTTGCAAAACAGCTCAAGCTCAGTGAGGTTGGATGCGAGCGGTCTGCATCTACACTTCGGTCCGCAGGTAGTATAACTTTTCATTACATTTCATTATAGTACAACGGTTTGATTTGTCTAATCTTAGCAATTTCTTCTTAGCTAGCTACATAGCCGTCTCTTGTATCAAAGATAATTGCGTAATTATCGTATTTCGTCGGTCCTAACGTAGTCTACACTCGCTTTCTGCCCAGCAGCTAGCTAACGTCCACTAGCACAGCAGCTAGCTAACATCCACTAGCACTGTAGAAACTATTACACTCAACGACTCGATTAGTGTAGTGTTAGCTAGCTACATAGTTGTCTTTGCTGTCTTCGTATCCAAGGTAATTGTGTAGTTTAGAGTGTGTAGACGTAGAGTGATTATCTTAATTTACCGAGGTTAGCTAGCCAGCTATTTGTCGTCCTTAACGTAGGAGTCACTGCTAGCTAGCTAGCCAACAGCTAGCCAACGTCTTCCGAATTGAACTTCAACAACCCGGTCAACATTCCGCCTCGCTCCACAGGTAGTATCACATTTTCATTTCACTTCATTACAGTACTACGGTTTGATTTGTTTGATCGTAGCTAGCTAGCTACATAGCCGTCTTTGTATCTAAGACAATTGTGTAGTCTGGAGCGATTTTCTAGGTTAGCTAGCCAGCTATTGTCGTTCTTTTAACGTAACGTTACGTAATCAACACTGCTAGCTAGCCAGCTAGCCCCCGAATAGCAGCACTGTAGAAACTATTACACTCGACGGAACGACTTGATTAGTGTAGTGTCAACAACGTAGCCACTGCCAGCTAGCCTACTCCAGCAGTACTGTATCATTTCAATCATTTTAGTCAATAAGATTCTTGCTACGTAAGCTTAACGTTCTGAACATTCGATAAGTGTAGTCCACTTGTCATTCCAATCTCCTTTGCATTAGCGTAGCCTCTTCTGTAGCCTGTCAACTATGTGTCTATCTATCCCTGTTCTCTCCTCTCTGCACAGACCATACAAACGCTCCACACCGCGTGGCCGCGGCCACCCTAATCTGGTGGTCCCAGCGCTCACGACCCACGTGGAGTTCCAGGTCTCCGGTAGCCTCTGGAACTGCCGATCTGCGGCCAACAAGGCAGAGTTCATCTCAGCCTATGCCTCCCTCCAGTCCCTCGACTTCTTGGCACTGAGGGAAACATGGATCACCACAGATAACACTGCTACTCCTACTGCTCTCTCTTCGTCCGCCCACGTGTTCTCGCACACCCCGAGAGCTTCTGGTCAGCGGGGTGGTGGCACCGGGATCCTCATCTCTCCCAAGTGGTCATTTTCTCTCTCTCCTTACCCATCTGTCTATCGCCTCCTTTGGAATTCCATGCTGTCACAGTTACCAGCCCTTTCAAGCTTAACATCCTTATCATTTATCGCTCCTCCAGGTTCCTCGAGAGTTCATCAATGAGCTTGATGCCTTGATAAGCTCCTTTCCTGAGGACGGCTCACTTCACAGTCCTGGGCGACTTTAACCTCCCCACGTCTACCTTTGACTCATTCCTCTCTGCCTCCTCTTCAATTCTCCTCTTTGACCTCACCCTCTCACCTTCCCCCTACTCACAAGGCAGGCAATACGCCGACCTCATCTTTACTAGATGCTGTTCTTCCACTAACCTCACTGCAACTCCCCTCCAAGTCTCCGACCACTACCTTGTATCCTTTTCTCTCTCGCTTCTCATCCAACACTTCCCACACTGCCCCTACTCTCGGATGGCATCGCGCCCTCATCCCAACCTTTCGCTCTCTCTCCCGCTACTCTCTCCTCTTCCATCCTATCATCTCTTCCCTCTGCTCATACCTTCTCCAACCTATCTCCTGATTCTGCCTCCTCAACCCTCCTCTCTTCCCTTTCTGCATCCTTTGACTCTCTATGTCCCCTATCCTCCAGGCCGGCTCGGTCCTCCCCTCCCGCTCCGTGGCTCGATGACTCATTGCGAGCTCACAGAACAGAGCTCCGGGCAGCCGAGCGGAAATGGAGGAAAACTCCCGCCTCCCTGCGGACCTGGCATCCTTTCACTCCCTCCTCTCTACATTTTCCTCCTCTGTCTCTGCTGCTAAAGCCACTTTCTACCACTCTAAATTCCAAGCATCTGCCTCTAACCCTAGGAAGCTCTTTGCCACCTTCTCCTCCCTCCTGAATCCTCCTCCCTCCCCCCCCCCTCCTCCCTCTCTGCAGATGACTTCGTCAACCATTTTGAAAAGAAGGTCGACGACATCCGATCCTCGTTTGCTAAGTCAAACGACACCGCTGGTTCTGCTCACACTGCCCTACCCTGTGCTCTGACCTCTTTCTCCCCTCTCTCTCCAGATGAAATCTCGGCTTCTTGTGACGGCCGTCGCCCAACAACCTGCCCGCTGACCCTATCCCCTCCTCTCTCCAGACCATTTCCGGAGACCTTCTCCCTTACCTCACCTCGCATCAACTCATCCCTGACCGCTGGCTATGTCCCTTCCGTCTTCAAGAGAGCGAGAGTTGCACCCTTCTGAAAAACCTACACTCGATCCCTCCTGATGTCAACAACTACAGACCAGTATCCCTTCTTTCTTTCTCTCCAAACTCTGAACGTGCCGTCCTTGGCCAGCTCTCCCGCTATCTCTCTCAGAATGACCTTCTTGATCCAAATCAGTCAGGTTTCAAGACTAGTCATTCAACTGAGACTGCTCTTCTCTGTATCACGGAGGCACTCCGCACTGCTAAAGCTAACTCTGTCTCCTCTGCTCTCATCCTTCTAGACCTATCGGCTGGCCTTCGATACTGTGAACCATCAGATCCTCCTCTCCACCCTCTCCGAGTTGGGCATCTCCGCTCGGCCCACGCTTGGATTGCGTCCTACCTGACAGGTCGCTCCTACCAGGTGGCGTGGCGAGAATCTGTCTCCCTCGCCACGCGCTCTCACCACTGGTGTCCCCAGGGCTCTGTTCTAGGCCCTCTCCTATTCTCGCTATACACCAAGTCACTTGGCTCTGTCATAACCTCACATGGTCTCTCCTATCATTGCTATGCAGACGACACACAATTAATCTTCCCTTTCCCTTCTGATGACCAGGTGGCGAATCGCATCTCTGCATGTCTGGCAGACATATCAGTGTGGATGACGGATCACCACCTCAAGCTGAACCTCGGCAAGATGGAGCTGCTCTTCCTCCCGGGGAAGGACTGCCCGTTCCATGATCTCGCCATCACGGTTGACAACTCCATTGTGTCCTCCTCCCAGAGCGCTAAGAACCTTGGCGGATCCTGGACAACACCCTGTCGTTCTCAACTAACATCAAGGCTGTGGCCCGTTCCTGTAGGTTTATGCTCTACAACATCCGCAGAGTGCGACCCTGCCTCACACAGGAAGCGGCGCAGGTCCTAATCCAGGCACTTGTCATCTCCCGTCTGGATTACTGCAACCTCGCTGTTGGCTGGGCTCCCTGCCTGTGCCATTAAACCCCTACAACTCATCCAGAACGCCGCAGCCCGTCTGGTGTTCAACCTTCCCAAGTTCTCTCACGTCACCCTTCCGCTCCTCCGCCTTCTCTCCACTGGCTTCCAGTTGAAGCTCGCATCCGCTACAAGACCATGGTGCTTGCCTACGGAGCTGTGAGGGGAACGGCACCGCAGTACCTCCAGGCTCTGATCAGGCCCTACACCCAAACAAGGGCACAGGCGTTCATCCACCTCTGGCCTGCTCGCCTCCTACCACTGAGGAAGACAGTTCCCGCTCAGCCCAGTCAAAACTGTTCGCAGCTCTGGCCCCCCAATGGTGGAACAAAACCCCTCATGACGCCAGGACAGCGGAGTCAATCACCACCTTCCGGAGACACCTGAAACCCCACCTCTTCAAGGAATACCTAGGATAGGATAAGTAATCCTTCTCACCCCCCCTTAATGATTTAGATGCACATTGTAAAGTGGCTGTTCCACTGATGTCAGAAGGGTGAATTCACCAATTTGTAAGTCGTCTGGGATAAGAGCGTCTGTTAAAATGACTTAAATGTAAATGTAATGGAGAGCATTTGTGAACAGCAGTTTTCAGTTCTTTCCACAGATTTCGATTGGATTCAGGTCTGGACTTTGACTTGGCCATTCCAACACCTGGATATGTTTATTTTTGAACCATTCCATTGTAGATTGTGCTTTATGTTTTGGATCATTGTCTTGTTGGAAGACAAATCTCCGTTCCAGTCTCAGGTCTTTTGGCAGACTCCATCAGGTTTTCTTCCAGAATGGTCCTGTATTTGCCCATCCATCTTCCTATCAATTTTAATCATCTTCACTGTCCCCAAGGAAGAAAATAAACCAAAATTGAACTTTTTTCTGCATCTGACCAGAGCACCTTCTTCCACGTGTGTCTCCCAGGTGGCTTGTGGCAAACTTTAAACAACACTTTTTATGGATATCTTTAAGAAATGGCTTTCTTCTTGCCACTCTTCCATAAAGGCCAGATTTGTGCAATATACAACTGATTGTTGTCCTGTGGACGAAGTCTCCCACCTCAGCTGTAGATCTCTGCAGTTCATCCAGAGTGATCATGGGCCTCTTGGCTGCATCTCTGATCAGTCTTCTCCTTGTATGAGCTGAAAGTTTAGAGGGACGGCCAGGTCTTGGTAGATTTGCAGTGGTCTGATACTCCTTCCATTTCAATATTATCGCTTGCACAGTGCTCCTTGGGATGTTTAAAGCTTGGGAAATCTTTTTGTATCCAAATCCGGCTTTAAACTTCTTCACAATAGTATCTCGGACCTGCCTGGTGTGTTCCTTGTTCTTCATGGATGCTCTCTGCGCTTTTAACGGACCTCTGAGACTATCACAGTGCAGGTGCATTTATACGGAGACTTGATTACACACAGGTGGATTGTATTTATCATCATTAGTCATTTAGGTCAACATTGGATCATTCAGAGATCCTCACTGAACTTCTGGAGAGAGTTTGCTGCACTGAAAGTAAAGGGGCTGAATAATTTTGCACGCCCAATTTTTCAGTTTTTGATTTGTTAAAAAAGTTTGAAATATACAATAAATGTGTGTATCAAGAATGGCCCACCACCCAAAGGACATCCAGTCAACGGCAGACCAGTGGTTGAAAACACAAATTGTGCAGAGCAACAGACGGACTAAAGTTAGTCAACTGACAGTCCAGTACAACATTGGTCCCCAAAGACCCATCAAATGATGCAAAACTCGTCGTACCTTGACACGAATGGGGTATGACAGCCAATGACCTTAGAGTTCCACTTCGCACTGCAACTGCAAGAAACTGCAGTAGCAGTGCGCTAAGGAACGAAAACACTGGAAACTGGAGAATTGAAAAAACATTGCCTGTTTTGATGAATCCCGGGTTCCTGCTATTACACGCTGATGGGGGGACTAGTGTATGGAGAAAACCACATGAGTACATGCATCCATCATGCTGCGTTTCAACATTGCAGGCTGGTGGTGTTGGTGTGGGGTGTGTTTTCATATGGCACATATTGCGTCCTTTGATAAAAGTGGAGCTACGTTTGAATGCCACAGGATATCTAAATATCACTGCCAAAAAGGTGCATCCTTTCATGGCAGCTATGTATCCATCTGCACATATATTTTTTCAGCTGGATAATGCCCCATGTCACAAGGCTAGGATTGTCCAGGAATCCGCTTACTGCAGTGGCCTGCCCAGTCACAAGATCTCAATCCAATTGAACATCTGTGGGATGAGATGGAACGGTCTATTTGGTTTAGAGATCCACTACCAGCCAACTTGACAGAACTGTGGGAAGCATTAGAGTCAACATGGCATCCCTGTGGAACATTTTGACACCTTGTAGAGTCCATGCCCCAACAAATTGAGGCTGTTCTGAGGGCAAAAGTAGGTGCAACTCAATATTAGAAGGGTATTTCTAACGTTTTGTACACTTAGTGTATATTGTGTGGGAGTGTCTTTTTAGCATACCTGATAACATCCAGGCTGACATCTGTGTAGTACAGCTTCCCGTCCACGCTGTCGTGAGTCCAGTGAGATGACGTTGTGCAGCTCGGGCACGGGCACATGCACATCCGTGTGGTCATTTGTGTCCAGGGTGATGCACGCTGACCCGGTTGGAGAAGAGCAGGTAGGTTTTGGGGGAGTCGTCACATGACCTGGCGTCCCCTTGAGGAGGATGCTGGTGGGACAGGCACAGGAAGTACCGTTGGGGCGGGGCAGACACATGTGGCTACAGCCCCGCCTTCTACCACACTTATTGAAACCTGGAGGGGAGAGAACTAGGTCAGACTTCTGTTGCAGGTACACAAATAGGGGTAGCAGCAGAATATTTACTGGTTTCAAGACATTCCCATTACATACAGGAGACTGATTCCATTGAAAGTGAAGTGAGAGAGGGAAGACAAACAATAAATAGAGAATACAGGGGACAAATGGAGGACAGCAAATGGGTAAGTGCCACTCAATTCCAAACATTGAACGTTTCCAACATTGCAGGAGCTGTGTTTACTTTGCTTTGTTCCGGGACAATGTGGACCACGCTGACTTTCAATGTAGCAACTGCTTGCTTGCGGAGGACTACAGGAGCAAAGTAGCTACTCGTAGCAAGCAATTAACAAACCTACATAAACTATAGGGGAACCCACGCCCACCTACTTTTTCTTTTTCTTAATGCTGCATAAAATGTACATGATCTTAGGGGCATTGGCAGACACAATGGAAGTCATTTAATTTATGTACCCCTAATTGCACCGAATACATCTGTTTATCCTACAGCTATTGTAAGCAGTAATCATGAGCCTATAAATCAGTTACACTGTAAGCACTGAGGCGATGTGCAATAGTAGGAAGACCACTTCATGCAGCTCACCCTGCACTATCAGCTCCAATGTAAATAACATGAGTAAGTCTTCTCAGTAAAGCATTAAAAAATCTGAATAGCCCATATTAACATAAGAACTTAAGAAACAAGGTCAATGAAGTCAATAACTTGCTTGTAACAGATGACATTCATATTCTGACTATCTCTGAAACTCACTTAGATAATACCTTTGAAGATAGTGGTAAGCAATACATGGTTATAACATTACCGAAAAGACAGAAATGCCAATGGAGGCGATGTTGCGGTCTATATTCAGAACCACGTTCCTGTAAATCTTGGAGACAATCTAATGTTAAATACTGTTGAAGTAATATGGCAACAGGTTCCTCTGCCTCACATAAAAGCCCCATTCTTGTGGGAAGCTGCTATAGACCACCAAGTGCTCACAGTCAGAATCTGGATAATGTGTGTGAAATGCTTGATAAGATCAGGTAAAAACTTAAACCTGTAACCTGGATCAGGTTGTCAGTTAACCTACCAGGGTAGTTAAAAACAGCACAGGAATTGCATTTCACGCATTTATGAAAATACTTTTTCCCGTTACAAATAAGCACACACCCATTAAGAAAATGACTGTAAAACTGTTAAATCCCCTTGGATTGATGAGGAATTGAAAAAATGGCTCATTCATCCATCACAAATCCCACTGATATTGCAAACTACTTCAATTACTTTTTAATTGGAAAGATAAGGAAACTTAGGGATGACATGCCAGCAACAAACGCTGACACTACACATCCAAGTATATTGGACCAAATTATGAAAGATAAGAAATGTACTTTTGAATTCAGTAAAGTCAGTGTGGAAGAGGTGAGAAAATTATTGTTGTCTATCAACAATGACAAGCCACCGGGGTCTGACAATCTGGATGGAGGATAATAGCAGACAACATTGCCACTCCTATTTGCCACATCTTCAATTTAAGCCTACTAGAAAGTGTGTGCCCTGAGGCCAGGAGGGAAGCTAAAGTCATTCCACTACCCAAGAATAGTAAAGCCCCTTTTACTGGCTCAAGTAGCCGACCAATCAGCCTGTTACCAACCCTTAGTAAACTTCTGGAAAAATTTACAGTAAACAAATTGACAAGAGAATTTCAGCATGCTTATAGGGAAGGACACTCAACAAGCACTTAGACAAATTACTGATGATTGGCTGAGAGAAATGAATTATAAAATTATTGTGGGGGCTGTCTTTTTAGACTTCAAGTACAGCTTTTGACATTATTGATCATAGTCTGCTGTTGGAAAAACGGTGCTAACGTAATTGCGAAAGGGTTTTCTAATGATCAATTAGCCTTTTAAAAATGATAAACTTGGATTAGCTAACACAAAATGCCATTGGAACACAGAAGTGATGGTTGCTGATGTAGATATTCCATAAAAATCTGCCGTTTCCAGCTACAATAGTCATTTACAACATTAACAATGTCTACGCTCTATTTCTGATCGATTGGATGTTAATTTTAATGGACAAAAAATAAATGTGCTTTTCCTTCAAAAACAAGGACATTTCTAAGTGACCCCAACCTTTGAACAGTAGTGTAAGTGCAGATCTTCCTCATTTTCCTGTTCATACCACACTGAGATCACAGAAAAGCTGAAACACACGCACATATGCACACCATACCCTCTTTGGGGTCCACCCCGATGGCGATGGTGTTTTTCATGGATCCGTTGACAGCCAGCACCACATCAGAAAAGTATGGGATGTCCAGAGGGACCATCCTGATATCGGTACGCTGTGCAAAGATCAGGAAACTACTCATCCCTACAACCAAGAGACACAGCACTATCAGAATGGAGAGTACAGGACATGGCATAAAACTACCTTATATAGGATTATGATGAGGTTATACATACAGTTCAACTAAGTTTGAGGCATTGGTAAGTGATATTCTGTAAGAATCAATGGGCTGCAAATACTGTATCACAGCTTGGGCCTTGGCGGTGAAGGTAGTAAATAAATAGATGTCAGCTGTAACGTTTTCAAGATAGAGCACATATAGTACAAAGCAAAGAGTGTGATGATAATGCAAAACACTTTATCATCCCACTTTTAGATTTTTACTGAAAGTGTTTCATCTTGAAAACTTTACTGCTGACATGCACAGTTGTTGGAACCATATCAGCATGCTAATGAACAAAATACTAAACTATGTTTTTTTCTCTCTCCTTTAAATCAATGATGAGCCAATATTTTGTTATATCAATGAACCATTGTTATCAATCCACTTGTAGTACCTTGGAAGACGTAGTTTATTTAGACACATTACATTTACATTTAAGTCATGTTAGCAGACGCTCTTATCCAGAGCGACTTACAAATTGGTGAATTCACCTTCTGACATCCAGTGGAACAGCCACTTTACAATAGTGCATCTAAATCATTAAGGGGGGTGGTGAGAAGGATTACTTATCCTATCCTAGGTATTCCTTGAAGAGGTGGGGTTTCAGGTGTCTCCGGAAGGTGGTGATTGACTCCGCTGTCCTGGCGTCGTGAGGGAGTTTGTTCCACCATTGGGGGGCCAGAGCAGCGAACAGTTTTGACTGGGCTGAGCGGGAACTGTACTTCCTCAATGGTAGGGAGGCGAGCAGGCCAGGAGGTGGATGAACGCAGTGCCCTTGCTTGGGTGTAGGGCCTGATCAGAGCCTGGAGGTACTGCGGTGCCGTTCCTCACAGCTCCGTAGGCAAGCACCATGGTCTTGTAGCGGATGCGAGCTTCAACTGGAAGCCAGTGGAGAGAGCGGAGGAGCGGGGTGACGTGAGAGAACTTGGGAAGGTTGAACACCAGACGGGCTGCGGTTCTGGATGAGTTGTAGGGGTTTAATGGCACAGGCAGGGAGCCCAGCCAACAGCGAGTTGCAGTAATCCAGACGGGAGATGACAAGTGCCTGGATTAGGACCTGCGCCGCTTCCTGTGTGAGGCAGGGTCGTACTCTGCGGATGTTGTAGAGCATGAACCTACAGGAACGGGCCACCGCCATGATGTTGGTTGAGAAAGACAGGGTGTTGTCCAGGATCACGCCAAGGTTCTTGGCGCTCTGGGAGGAGGACACAATGGAGTTGTCAACCGTGATGGCGAGATCATGAACGGGCAGTCCTTTCCCCGGGAGGGATCATCAACATCTCTGTAGGTAATTGTGTTAAGGTGATGAGATATATGGTATATTGTTTTTTTTTTACCTTTATTTTACCAGGTAGTCATACTGAGACAAAGGTGTCTTTTACAGGAAGAGCTCTGAATTTCAGAAAATACAAAATGCAAGCAGAAACACAACAAGGTCATTCATCAGTAATAAGGTCCACAAGCAGGTGTCCAAGTTGCAGAGGCACCAAAACATCCAATCTACCATGGGTTGTTGTACAATGGGTTGCTGGTAGCGTATAATATGGATATTGTTGCTATGTTACCGTGTGCGCAGGGTCTTTCCGTCCAGCTGAATGTTGATGCCAGTAGGACAGGTACAGCTGGAGCCTTTAGGGGGTGGGGCCAACAGACACAGGTGACTGCAGCCCCCATTATTAACTGCGTAGGGGTCCGCACTAGAGAGTGAGGGACAGAGGTGGGAGTGAGTGCAATATAAAATGTGGTATATGTTGCCCACTCACAAACTATTGCAACAATGACATGTATGTCTCACTCATTTAACAGTTTAAAAATTGATTTCAAAACACAATTTAACAATATAACTAGAGCCTCCACGGGGTATGTGCAGCAGGCTGAACATTTGACATCCCTACCTATTTGACATCCCTCCCTGATCAGTGGTGCTGAACCCAATATAGGATCAGTTTACCTGGCCCCTAATCCCCCTAGTTTATTTAATTTTATTTTACCTTTATTTAACTAGGCAAGTCAGTTAAGAACAAAAATGACTGCCTAGGAACAGTGGCTTAACTGCCTGTTCAGGGGCAGAACAACAGATTTGTACCTTGTCAGCTTGGGGGTTTGAACTTGCAACCTTCCAGTTTCTAGTCCAGCGCTCTAACCACTAGGCTACCTTTGCCACCCTTGTGACAGGAAGAGTCACTGGACCTGGTGTTGCAGTCTAGTATCTTGTCACAAAATACTCAGAGGACCAACAGGGAATGCGCGCACACACACCGGTGGTGCGGTAGCGGTGGAATATGTGAAAATCCATGAGATTCTCCAGGTTCTCGGCGAGTGTCTGTCGTCCCAGGCCAGTCATTTTGTTGGCACTCTGGATGCTCTTGGACTGCCAGTCTGCCAAATAGAGCTTCTCCTCATCCAGAGTCAGCCCAAAGGGGTGGAGCAACTGACTGCTAATCAACACCTGGGCACCAATGGGAGGGAGAGGGACGGGGAATAAAAATATTAGCCAGTATACTGATTTACAGAGTAAAAGTCTCACTTGATTTAAATACCCATACAACAAATAAAAATATGTTGAAATAAGCCACAACTTTTAAAGACTATCCCTTCAAGACCACCTCACCTGTGTCTGAGCCGTCAAAGTTGCCAAACTCGATAAGTTTTCATCCTGGCGTCGGCCCAGTACAGGCGCTATGTTTGGTAGTCAATTGCCAGTCCGTTAGGCCACGTCCAGGTTGCAAGAGATGATGACGTATGGCTAGATGCGTCCATCCCTGCCTGCTCTATTTTAGGACTCACACTCCAGTCTGTCCAGTACATGTATCTATGGTACTCAGGGAAAATCATGCATCAGTAAACTGTACATGATTGTGGTATGCAAAAGTAATCTGTATACTGTATGTTCAGATTAGGTGTCTGTGGTAAACAACAAAATCCATGCAGCGCTAACTTTTTGGGAGGACTATACTTGACATTTCCATCAGTAGTATTTTACCTACCTATTGGACTGATGGAAAAAAAGTGTGTTTACATGTTACTCTAAACTATTGTCAGTGGTGTCATTGGACATCTGACACCTGATATTAACCTTGACCTCTGACTCACCCTCCAATTGGGTCAACCACAATGTCCCTGGGTCGGTCCAGATTATCCCAGATCAGGATGGACGCATGCTCCCGTCTGCATTAGATACCTCGATACGATCTGTACTCTGATCTCACGCACACACGCACACACGCACACGTGCGCGCGCACACACACACACACACACAATGAATTATTGTTTGTACAACAAATTACTCAATAAAGACTTCCTGGTAGTCTATAGCTGACATGATACACAGTGGTACAACTACCCTATAGTTAAATCTAGAACACCGTTCCTTACCTGCATTAGTCCAGTAGATTTTGTTGGTCACCCAGTCAATAGCCATACCGGCTGGACTTTCCAGACTGGTGTTCACCACCACCTGACACACACAATAACAATTAATTTCAATACAATACAGTAACTTCAATGAAATACTCCCCCATAGCAACAAAGTCAAACAGCTGTCGCCACACCCATAGTTGGCAACATTTGGTTAAAAGTAAAGTGCAAGGGACTTTCCTCAATACTCTGATCTCATCAGCTAAAATTATTCCCCCAAACAAGTGTATCTTATCAAGGATTAGACAAAACATCCACCACTACAACACTAAACTGTTTTGTTCTCTTATTACTAACTATTTTACTTGTGATGATCTTAATGGGTGGTTGTCTCACTTACTTTAATTGAAAGCACCTTCCATTGTACAGTAAGTGGCTCTGGATAGGAGCATCTGCTAAATGACTAACTTAGAAAAAATAATATGGGGCAGAACTGACCTCCTGCCTTGAGCCGTCCCACTGGGCCCGGTTGATGGAGTCTGTGGTGACGTCAGTCCAATAGATGAAGCCCTCTCGGCGTGCCAGTCCAGTGCCACGGCGTTGCGTACGTTGGGCCAGCGGGATGACGTCATCCGACATGTCCTCGGTGTCGAAGCTGATTCATCGGATGTCCGTCCTTCGGGCAAAAAGCAGGAACTTGTCAAGACCTGATCAATTCCACCACCTTTCAACCTCATATTCATTATCTTCAGCACCAAAACAGTGTCTACATATGTGAAAACAGCTAGATAAAAAGCAAGACAAGAAGAAAGGTGCTAAGAAATGCTTCTCTGTGACTTCACAAAGTGGAGTAAAAGTAAGAAAAATGTGATTTTCAAAACCTGGAATGCGTTTCTAGCCAGAGGGAGGGTATTTCCTTGCTCTCCACGTCACCGCAAATCTTAATGTTTTAAAAAATCACTGTATTTAAAAATATATATAAAATGCAGAAATATGCCGTTTTCATATATGTAGACACTGGTTTTGTGCTGAAGATAATGAAAGAGGTTGAAAGTGGTTGCTCTTTAACATCAGCTAACTGGACTGAAAATGTACTTAGCAAACATTGAGTTTATATTTAGAATAAAGTAATGACGAAATGAACACAAAAAGATTTACAACTCTAAATCTTCACATAAAAACATCAACAAATACTCTATTCTAACTACAGTGCGTTCTTATGTTGGCCACCCCACATAGCCTGGTTTCTTCCTAGGTTTTGGCCTTTCTAGGGAGTTTTTCCTAGCCACCGTGCTTCTACACCTTCATTGTTTGGGGTTTTAGGCTGGGTTTCTGTTACAGCACTTTGAGATATCAGCTGATGTATGAAGGGCTATATAAATACATTTGATTTGATTCTTGTAGGCCAGTAAGTATACTCACTCAGGGCACAGTTATGCTGAGTCCACGTTCTTGAAGCCCCGTGGGGCAGTTGCAGTATAGGTCTTGTTGCCAGGGAGACAGAGGTGGCTGCAGCCCCGTTGTTGGTCCCACATCGGTTACACCCACCTGGAGAAGAGAGGGGGAGAGGTTAGAAGCACTGAGTGAGTGAGTGCACGTGTGTTACTGAGCAAAGTGTGTTACTGACTATGCAGAGTTTATCTGTAGGTGGTGTGTGTGTGTGTGTGTGTGTGTGTGTGTGTGTGTGTGTGTGTGTGTGTGTGTGTGTGTGTGTGTGTGTGTGTGTGTGTGTGTGTGTGTGTGTGTGTGTGTGTGTGTGTGTGTGTGTGTGTGTGTGTGTGTGTGTGTGTGCATTTGTGTGTGCATGACCGAGCATGTGTATGTTTTTAGATTGCGTGCGGCGTGTGTCTGTGACTAACCTGCGGGCTGTCTCTGCGGGTGCAGTGTGTGTACATCCATGTGGAAGTGCAGCTTGTTTCTGATGATCTCCTGGTTCTTGCCCGTGAACTTGTTGGCACTGTTGATGCTCTTGGTGTGCCAGTCTGTCCAGTATAGGCTATCCTCAAATACTGTTATGGCAAATGGATGGGGCAAGCCTGGATGGAGAGAGAGAAAGACAGAGAGAGATAGCGAGACAAATAAATGTATTGAAAGAAGCGTATGTTGTCTTTATTTTGAAACACAAGAACAACATTTGAACCTTCTCGTTGACCCTTTATATGAATTAGACCAGGTGGTATAGAAGGGGGGAGGGGGGGTTTACATGATTTCAAACAATAAGCACCCATTGGAGCAGCAACTAAAACAACACAGAGCCACACACATCACTAAGCAGTTCCTCCGCAAACTAAGACAAAACACTAAATAAAACCAATCTGGAGTAAAGGAACAATTATCTTCAAAGCAAAATAGCACAAAGTTGGACAAGATCTGATTCCTCACACCATCAAGTGAGGATGAGTTAAGGGTTGTTTGCTTCTCAATTTAGTAACACAAAAGGCAACCCACCTCTATTGAAAAAGTTCCCCCGAACAGAGCAGTGGTTCTGTTCTGGCAGATGTCACAGTGTCCCTTATTGTATTCAAGCTTAATCAGAGCTGGTTGGAGTTAGCCTGTGTCCCTTATTGTATTCAGGCTTCATCAGAGCTGGTTGGAGTTAGCCTGTGAAATATAGCCATTTGAAATTCACCAGTTGTAGCAAACATGTTAAATTCAAGCTTTTATTGTACACAGATACGCACACACACATAAAGGCATGCACACACACACACACACACACACACCATTTGTTCTGCCTGTTGTCTGAGCACACAGAGGGGCCTGAGTGGAGGTACAGGGACAATTGATAGGTTTTTATCCTGAGAGCACACATCAATAAGGGCTGCTCACACAGGGCTGGATGGGTACCTCTACGCCCTGTCCTCCTCCCCTATCAGGTCAATCAACACGGAAAATTTCAGTAACTTTGAAAGTTTCTTCAAGTGCAGCCGCAAAAAACTATTATGAAACTGGCTCTCATGAGGACCTCCACAGCGAAGCAAGACCCATAGTTACCTCTGCTGCAGAGGATAAATTCATTAGAGTTAACTGCTCCTCCGATTACAGTCCAAATAAATGCTTCACAGAGTTCAAGAGAGAGTTCAGACACATCTCAAATATCAACTATTCAGAGGAGACTGTGTGAATCAGGCCTTCATGGTCAAATTGCTGCAAAGAAACCACTACGAAAGGACACCAATAAGAAGAAAAGACTTGCTTGGGCCAAAAAACATTAGGAATAAACATTAGGAATGGACGGTAAGGTCTACACTTGTTGTAG